>NW_027519116.1:30000-47500 GCF_043159265.1 Tasmannia lanceolata
CCGAAAGCCCAAGGGAACCCAAACCCGGCCGACACTTGCAATCGCACATGCTCTCTGCAACACACCATCAATGCCGCCCAACGGGGCCAGCACGAGCAGTCATCCGCGGTCCCCTGGCCCTGCGCACGTTTGTCTTTGAAACCGAGCATCAATGCCACAGAAAGTGCTGGGGCGCCAGCTGGAGCCATCATCCGCGTTGCCATGGCTCGCTTGGCCTTGGCTTGCCAGTCCCCGACACGAGCAATCGCGCATTTTCTTTGCAACCGACCATCAATGCCGCCCAACGAGGCCAGCACGAGCAGTCATCCGCGGTCCCCTGGTCCTGCGCACGTTTGTCTTTGAAACCGAGCATCAATGCCACAGAAAGTGCCGGGGCGCCAGCTGGAGCCATCATCCGCGTTGCCATGGCTCGCTTGGCCTTGGCTTGCCAGTCCCCGACACGAGCAATCGCGCATTTTCTTTGCAACCGACCATCAATGCCGCCCAACGAGGCCAGCACGAGCAGTCATCCGCGGTCCCCTGGCCCTGCGCACGTTTGTCTTTGAAACCGAGCATCAATGCCACAGAAAGTGCCGGGGCGCCAGCTGGAGCCATAATCCGCGTTGCCATGGCTCGCTTGGCCTTGGCTTGCCAGTCCCCGACAGGAGCAATCGCGCATTTTCTTTGCAACCGACCATCAATGCTGCCCAACGAGGCCAGCACGAGCAGTCATCCGCGGTCCCCTGGCCCTGCGCACGTTTGTCTTTGAAACCGAGCATCAATGCCACAGAAAGTGCCGGGGCGCCAGCTGGAGCCATCATCCGCGTTGCCATGGCTCGCTTGGCCTTGGCTTGCCAGTCCCCGACACGAGCAATCGCGCATTTTCTTTGCAACCGACCATCAATGCCGCCCAACGAGGCCAGCACGAGCAGTCATCCGCGGTCCCCTGGCCCTGCGCACGTTTGTCTTTGAAACCGAGCATCAATGCCACAGAAAGTGCCCGGGCGCCAGCTGGAGTCATCATCCGACGTGCCATGGCTTTGGTCCCATGGTCTTCGCAACCGAGCATTCGTGACACCCGACGGGGCCAGGACACCAACCCTTCCGACACGAGCATTCGCGCATGTTCTTTGGCCACACAACGGCGCCAGCACGAGCAAAATCATCAGCGGTGCGGTGGCCTTGCACGGCCTTTTGTCTTTGGAACCAACCATCAGTGCCACGGGAAGTGCCGGAGTCCCGGCATCCGCGGTGCCAAGTCATTGCGCCCTTGGTCTCTGCAGCGGGGCATGCCGGGCACTCCCAACCATTGCAAGCAAGCGAGAAAGAAAGTAAGTAAGTAAGTAAGTATTACATATAGGGGCGGGACATGCGGGGAGTTCTGCGAAACGTGCACTACGGGGCACACGCGTACCTACCGGGGCATACCGACCCCTATTGGGGCACACGTGTGCATATCGGGGCATACCGGGCCTATCAGGGCACACGCGTACATACCGGGGCATACCGAGCCCTACTGGGGCACACGTGCGCATATCGGGGCGTACCAAGCCTATCGGGGCATTCGCATGTATCCCAAGGCATACCGAGTCTATCCGGGCATACGCGTTCATACCGGGGCGTAACGGGCCTATCGGGGCATACTTGGGCATATCCGGGCAAAAAATGCCCAAAACTTGCGCAACCTTGGAAACCGTGGTCCATTCCTCACTATATGCCATGGCCTTGTGCCCATGGTCTTCACAAGACAGCATCCAAGGCGCCTGAAAGGCCAAGGGAGCCCAACCCAGCAATGCCCAGCCAAGGCCAGGCATTCCAGTGCCTGCCCGGGCAAAAACGCCCAAAGCATGCCCCATTCCTTAGCCTATCCAGGCAAAAACGCCCAAAACCAGCCCATTCCAGTGCCTATCCGGGCAAACACGCCCAAAGCATGCCCATTCCTTAGCCTGTCCAGGCAAAAACGCCCAAAACCAGCACATTCCAGTGCCTATCCGGGCAAAAACGCCCTAAACCTGCGCATTCCAGCGCCCCGCAGCATGCCACCCTCCTATAGGGTTTGCGCAACCAACCCGCCTAACCACCAGTGGCAACCAAAGGTGCTGTTAGCGACGACTTCTGAAGACGCAACGAGACGCGACGGGTTTGCGCCCAGACGCGACGAGACGATGCGGGATCTGCGCCCAACCATGCCTACACCCGCCGACTTGTTGCGGGAGCTGCTTGCCCAAGCATGCCTAGCGTGCAAGGCCTGCGTGCCCAAGGTCTGTGTGCAAGGCTAGTGCCCAAGGCTAGTCCGCAAGGCTAGTGCCCAAGGCTAGTGAGCAAGGCCTGGGTGCAAGGCTAGTGTGCAAGGCTTGTATGCAAGGCTAGTGTGCAAGGCTGCTGTGCAAGGCTTGTGGGCAAGGCTGGTGCGCAAGGCTAGTGCCCAAGGGTTGTGTGCAAGGCTAGTGCCCAAGGCTAGTGCGCAAGGCTCGTGCCCAAGGCTAGTTCGCAAGGCTTGTGTGCAAGGCTAGTGCGATGGGCCAGTGCCCAAGGCTTGTGAGCAAGGCTTGTATGCATGGCTTGTGCGCAAGGCTTGTGTCCAAGGCTTTTGTGCAAGGCTCGTGCGCAAGGCTAGTGTGCAAGGCTTGTGCGCATTGGCAGGTAGCCCACCACCATGCACGATCCAAATGCCACTCACGCGACAACACGGTGCCAAGCCGGGCATGGTGTGCACTCAAAACCAATCAACGGACAGAGGTCATGCGTCATGGGGGGGATCTAGCAAGGCCATGGGGAAGGTCATGGAGGACCTTGGAAGCAAGCGCAAGACGAGAGCGAATCGAACAAGGGGCCAGGACGGGGCCTTGTGCCCATGGTCTTCGCAAGACTGCGTCCAAGGCGCCCGAAAGCCCAAGGGAACCCAAACCCGGCCGACACTTGCAATCGCACATGCTCTCAGCAACACACCATCAATGCTGCCCAACGGGGCCAGCACGAGCAGTCATCCGCGGTCCCCTGGCCCTGCGCACGTTTGTCTTTGAAACCGAGCATCAATGCCACAGAAAGTGCCGGGGCGCCAGCTGGAGCCATCATCCGCGTTGCCATGGCTCGCTTGGCCTTGGCTTGCCAGTCCCCGACACGAGCAATCGCGCATTTTCTTTGCAACCGACCATCAATGCCGCCCAACGAGGCCAGCACGAGCAGTCATCCGCGGTCCCCTGGCCCTGCGCACGTTTGTCTTTGAAACCGAGCATCAATGCCACAGAAAGTGCCGGGGCGCCAGCTGGAGCCATCATCCGACGTGCCATGGCTTTGGTCCCATGGTCTTCGCAACCGAGCATTCGTGACACCCGACGGGGCCAGGACACCAACCCTTCCGACAGGAGCATTCGCGCATGTTCTTTGGCCACACAAAGGCGCCAGCACGAGCAAAATCATCCGCGGTGCGGTGGCCTTGCACGGCCTTTTGTCTTTGGAACCAACCATCAGTGCCACGGGAAGTGCCGGAGTCCCGGCATCCGCGGTGCCAAGTCATTGCGCCCTTGGTCTCTGCAGCGGGGCATGCCGGGCACTCCCAACCATTGCAAGCAAGCAAGAAAGAAAGTAAGTAAGTAAGTAAGTATTACATATAGGGGCGGGACATGCGGGGAGATCAGCGAAACGTGCATTACGGGGCACACGCGTACCTACCGGGGCATACCGACCCCTATTGGGGCACACGTGTGCATATCGGGGCATACCGGGCCTATCGGGGCACACGCGTACATACCGGGGCATACCGAGCCCTACTGGGGCACACGTGCGCATATCGGGGCGTACCAAGCCTATCGGGGCATTCGCATGTATCCCAAGGCATACCGAGTCTATCCGGGCATACGCGTTCATACCGGGGCGTAACGGGCCTATCGGGGCATACTTGGGCATATCCGGGCAAAAAATGCCCAAAACTTGCGCAACCTTGGCAACCGTGGTCCATTCCTCACTATATGCCATGGCCTTGTGCCCATGGTCTTCACAAGACAGCATCCAAGGCGCCTGAAAGGCCAAGGGAGCCCAACCCAGCAATGCCCAGCCAAGGCCAGGCATTCCAGTGCCTGCCCGGGCAAAAACGCCCAAAGCATGCCCCATTCCTTAGCCTATCCAGGCAAAAACGCCCAAAACCAGCCCATTCCAGTGCCTATCCGGGCAAAAACGCCCAAAGCATGCCCATTCCTTAGCCTGTCCAGGCAAAAACGCCCAAAACCAGCACATTCCAGTGCCTATCCGGGCAAAAACGCCCTAAACCTGCGCATTCCAGCGCCCCGCAGCATGCCACCCTCCTATAGGGTTTGCGCAACCAACCCGCCTAACCACCAGTGGCAACCAAAGGTGCTGTTAGCGACGACTTCTGAAGACGCAACGAGACGCGACGGGTTTGCGCCCAGACGCGACGAGACGATGCGGGATCTGCGCCCAACCATGCCTACACCCGCCGACTTGTTGCGGGAGCTGCTTGCCCAAGCATGCCTAGCGTGCAAGGCCTGCGTGCCCAAGGTCTGTGTGCAAGGCTAGTGCCCAAGGCTAGTGCGCAAGGCTAGTGCCCAAGGCTAGTGAGCAAGGCCTGGGTGCAAGGCTAGTGTGCAAGGCTTGTATGCAAGGCTAGTGTGCAAGGCTGCTGTGCAAGGCTTGTGGGCAAGGCTGGTGCGCAAGGCTAGTGCCCAAGGGTTGTGTGCAAGGCTAGTGCCCAAGGCTAGTGCGCAAGGCTCGTGCCCAAGGCTAGTTCGCAAGGCTTGTGTGCAAGGCTAGTGCGATGGGCCAGTGCCCAAGGCTTGTGAGCAAGGCTTGTATGCATGGCTTGTGCGCAAGGCTTGTGTCCAAGGCTTTTGTGCAAGGCTCGTGCGCAAGGCTAGTGTGCAAGGCTTGTGCGCATTGGCAGGTAGCCCACCACCATGCACGATCCAAATGCCACTCACGCGACAACACGGTGCCAAGCCGGGCATGGTGTGCACTCAAAACCAATCAACGGACAGAGGTCATGCGTCATGGGGGGGATCTAGCAAGGCCATGGGGAAGGTCATGGAGGACCTTGGAAGCAAGCGCAAGACGAGAGCGAATCGAACAAGGGGCCAGGACGGGGCCTTGTGCCCATGGTCTTCGCAAGACTGCGTCCAAGGCGCCCGAAAGCCCAAGGGAACCCAAACCCGGCCGACACTTGCAATCGCACATGCTCTCTGCAACACACCATCAATGCCGCCCAACGGGGCCAGCACGAGCAGTCATCCGCGGTCCCCTGGCCCTGCGCACGTTTGTCTTTGAAACCGAGCATCAATGCCACAGAAAGTGCCGGGGCGCCAGCTGGAGCCATCATCCGCGTTGCCATGGCTCGCTTGGCCTTGGCTTGCCAGGCCCCGACAGGAGCAATCGCGCATTTTCTTTGCAACCGACCATCAATGCCGCCCAACGGGGCCAGCACGAGCAGTCATCCGCGGTCCCCTGGCCCTGCGCACGTTTGTCTTTGAAACCGAGCATCAATGCCACAGAAAGTGCCGGGGCGCCAGCTGGAGCCATCATCCGCGTTGCCATGGCTCGCTTGGCCTTGGCTTGCCAGTCCCCGACACGAGCAATCGCGCATTTTCTTTGCAACCGACCATCAATGCCGCCCAACGAGGCCAGCACGAGCAGTCATCCGCGGTCCCCTGGCCCTGCGCACGTTTGTCTTTGAAACCGAGCATCAATGCCACAGAAAGTGCCCGGGCTCCAGCTGGAGCCATCATCCGACGTGCCATGGCTTTGGTCCCATGGTCTTCGCAACCGAGCATTCGTGACACCCGACGGGGCCAGGACACCAACCCTTCCGACACGAGCATTCGCGCATGTTCTTTGGCCACACAACGGCGCCAGCACGAGCAAAATCATCAGCGGTGCGGTGGCCTTGCACGGCCTTTTGTCTTTGGAACCAACCATCAGTGCCACGGGAAGTGCCGGAGTCCCGGCATCCGCGGTGCCAAGTCATTGCGCCCTTGGTCTCTGCAGCGGGGCATGCCGGGCACTCCCAACCATTGCAAGCAAGCAAGAAAGAAAGTAAGTAAGTAAGTAAGTATTACATATAGGGGCGGGACATGCGGGGAGTTCTGCGAAACGTGCACTACGGGGCACACGCGTACCTACCGGGGCATACCGACCCCTATTGGGGCACACGTGTGCATATCGGGGCATACCGGGCCTATCAGGGCACACGCGTACATACCGGGGCATACCGAGCCCTACTGGGGCACACGTGCGCATATCGGGGCGTACCAAGCCTATCGGGGCATTCGCATGTATCCCAAGGCATACCGAGTCTATCCGGGCATACGCGTTCATACCGGGGCGTAACGGGCCTATCGGGGCATACTTGGGGATATCCGGGCAAAAAATGCCCAAAACTTGCGCAACCTTGGCAACCGTGGTCCATTCCTCACTATATGCCATGGCCTTGTGCCCATGGTCTTCACAAGACAGCATCCAAGGCGCCTGAAAGGCCAAGGGAGCCCAACCCAGCAATGCCCAGCCAAGGCCAGGCATTCCAGTGCCTGCCCGGGCAAAAACGCCCAAAGCATGCCCCATTCCTTAGCCTATCCAGGCAAAAACGCCCAAAACCAGCCCATTCCAGTGCCTATCCGGGCAAAAACGCCCAAAGCATGCCCATTCCTTAGCCTGTCCAGGCAAAAACGCCCAAAACCAGCACATTCCAGTGCCTATCCGGGCAAAAACGCCCTAAACCTGCGCATTCCAGCGCCCCGCAGCATGCCACCCTCCTATAGGGTCTGCGCAACCAACCCGCCTAACCACCAGTGGCAACCAAAGGTGCTGTTAGCGACGACTTCTGAAGACGCAACGAGACGCGACGGGTTTGCGCCCAGACGCGACGAGACGATGCGGGATCTGCGCCCAACCATGCCTACACCCGCCGACTTGTTGCGGGAGCTGCTTGCCCAAGCATGCCTAGCGTGCAAGGCCTGCGTGCCCAAGGTCTGTGTGCAAGGCTAGTGCCCAAGGCTAGTGCGCAAGGCTAGTGCCCAAGGCTAGTGAGCAAGGCCTGGGTGCAAGGCTAGTGTGCAAGGCTTGTATGCAAGGCTAGTGTGCAAGGCTGCTGTGCAAGGCTTGTGGGCAAGGCTGGTGCGCAAGGCTAGTGCCCAAGGGTTGTGTGCAAGGCTAGTGCCCAAGGCTAGTGCGCAAGGCTCGTGCCCAAGGCTAGTTCGCAAGGCTTGTGTGCAAGGCTAGTGCGATGGGCCAGTGCCCAAGGCTTGTGAGCAAGGCTTGTATGCATGGCTTGTGCGCAAGGCTTGTGTCCAAGGCTTTTGTGCAAGGCTCGTGCGCAAGGCTAGTGTGCAAGGCTTGTGCGCATTGGCAGGTAGCCCACCACCATGCACGATCCAAATGCCACTCACGCGACAACACGGTGCCAAGCCGGGCATGGTGTGCACTCAAAACCAATCAACGGACAGAGGTCATGCGTCATGGGGGGGATCTAGCAAGGCCATGGGGAAGGTCATGGAGGACCTTGGAAGCAAGCGCAAGACGAGAGCGAATCGAACAAGGGGCCAGGACGGGGCCTTGTGCCCATGGTCTTCGCAAGACTGCGTCCAAGGCGCCCGAAAGCCCAAGGGAACCCAAACCCGGCCGACACTTGCAATCGCACATGCTCTCTGCAACACACCATCAATGCCGCCCAACGGGGCCAGCACGAGCAGTCATCCGCGGTCCCCTGGCCCTGCGCACGTTTGTCTTTGAAACCGAGCATCAATGCCACAGAAAGTGCCGGGGCGCCAGCTGGAGCCATCATCCGCGTTGCCATGGCTCGCTTGGCCTTGGCTTGCCAGGCCCCGACAGGAGCAATCGCGCATTTTCTTTGCAACCGACCATCAATGCCGCCCAACGGGGCCAGCACGAGCAGTCATCCGCGGTCCCCTGGCCCTGCGCACGTTTGTCTTTGAAACCGAGCATCAATGCCACAGAAAGTGCCGGGGCGCCAGCTGGAGCCATCATCCGCGTTGCCATGGCTCGCTTGGCCTTGGCTTGCCAGTCCCCGACACGAGCAATCGCACATTTTCTTTGCAACCGACCATCAATGCCGCCCAACGAGGCCAGCACGAGCAGTCATCCGCGGTCCCCTGGCCCTGCGCACGTTTGTCTTTGAAACCGAGCATCAATGCCACAGAAAGTGCCCGGGCTCCAGCTGGAGCCATCATCCGACGTGCCATGGCTTTGGTCCCATGGTCTTCGCAACCGAGCATTCGTGACACCCGACGGGGCCAGGACACCAACCCTTCCGACACGAGCATTCGCGCATGTTCTTTGGCCACACAACGGCGCCAGCACGAGCAAAATCATCAGCGGTGCGGTGGCCTTGCACGGCCTTTTGTCTTTGGAACCAACCATCAGTGCCACGGGAAGTGCCGGAGTCCCGGCATCCGCGGTGCCAAGTCATTGCGCCCTTGGTCTCTGCAGCGGGGCATGCCGGGCACTCCCAACCATTGCAAGCAAGCAAGAAAGAAAGTAAGTAAGTAAGTAAGTATTACATATAGGGGCGGGACATGCGGGGAGTTCTGCGAAACGTGCACTACGGGGCACACGCGTACCTACCGGGGCATACCGACCCCTATTGGGGCACACGTGTGCATATCGGGGCATACCGGGCCTATCAGGGCACACGCGTACATACCGGGGCATACCGAGCCCTACTGGGGCACACGTGCGCATATCGGGGCGTACCAAGCCTATCGGGGCATTCGCATGTATCCCAAGGCATACCGAGTCTATCCGGGCATACGCGTTCATACCGGGGCGTAACGGGCCTATCGGGGCATACTTGGGCATATCCGGGCAAAAAATGCCCAAAACTTGCGCAACCTTGGCAACCGTGGTCCATTCCTCACTATATGCCATGGCCTTGTGCCCATGGTCTTCACAAGACAGCATCCAAGGCGCCTGAAAGGCCAAGGGAGCCCAACCCAGCAATGCCCAGCCAAGGCCAGGCATTCCAGTGCCTGCCCGGGCAAAAACGCCCAAAGCATGCCCCATTCCTTAGCCTATCCAGGCAAAAACGCCCAAAACCAGCCCATTCCAGTGCCTATCCGGGCAAAAACGCCCAAAGCATGCCCATTCCTTAGCCTGTCCAGGCAAAAACGCCCAAAACCAGCACATTCCAGTGCCTATCCGGGCAAAAACGCCCTAAACCTGCGCATTCCAGCGCCCCGCAGCATGCCACCCTCCTATAGGGTTTGCGCAACCAACCCGCCTAACCACCAGTGGCAACCAAAGGTGCTGTTAGCGACGACTTCTGAAGACGCAACGAGACGCGACGGGTTTGCGCCCAGACGCGACGAGACGATGCGGGATCTGCGCCCAACCATGCCTACACCCGCCGACTTGTTGCGGGAGCTGCTTGCCCAAGCATGCCTAGCGTGCAAGGCCTGCGTGCCCAAGGTCTGTGTGCAAGGCTAGTGCCCAAGGCTAGTGCGCAAGGCTAGTGCCCAAGGCTAGTGAGCAAGGCCTGGGTGCAAGGCTAGTGTGCAAGGCTTGTATGCAAGGCTAGTGTGCAAGGCTGCTGTGCAAGGCTTGTGGGCAAGGCTGGTGCGCAAGGCTAGTGCCCAAGGGTTGTGTGCAAGGCTAGTGCCCAAGGCTAGTGCGCAAGGCTCGTGCCCAAGGCTAGTTCGCAAGGCTTGTGTGCAAGGCTAGTGCGATGGGCCAGTGCCCAAGGCTTGTGAGCAAGGCTTGTATGCATGGCTTGTGCGCAAGGCTTGTGTCCAAGGCTTTTGTGCAAGGCTCGTGCGCAAGGCTAGTGTGCAAGGCTTGTGCGCATTGGCAGGTAGCCCACCACCATGCACGATCCAAATGCCACTCACGCGACAACACGGTGCCAAGCCGGGCATGGTGTGCACTCAAAACCAATCAACGGACAGAGGTCATGCGTCATGGGGGGGATCTAGCAAGGCCATGGGGAAGGTCATGGAGGACCTTGGAAGCAAGCGCAAGACGAGAGCGAATCGAACAAGGGGCCAGGACGGGGCCTTGTGCCCATGGTCTTCGCAAGACTGCGTCCAAGGCGCCCGAAAGCCCAAGGGAACCCAAACCCGGCCGACACTTGCAATCGCACATGCTCTCTGCAACACACCATCAATGCCGCCCAACGGGGCCAGCACGAGCAGTCATCCGCGGTCCCCTGGCCCTGCGCACGTTTGTCTTTGAAACCGAGCATCAATGCCACAGAAAGTGCCGGGGCGCCAGCTGGAGCCATCATCCGCGTTGCCATGGCTCGCTTGGCCTTGGCTTGCCAGGCCCCGACAGGAGCAATCGCGCATTTTCTTTGCAACCGACCATCAATGCCGCCCAACGGGGCCAGCACGAGCAGTCATCCGCGGTCCCCTGGCCCTGCGCACGTTTGTCTTTGAAACCGAGCATCAATGCCACAGAAAGTGCCGGGGCGCCAGCTGGAGCCATCATCCGCGTTGCCATGGCTCGCTTGGCCTTGGCTTGCCAGTCCCCGACACGAGCAATCGCGCATTTTCTTTGCAACCGACCATCAATGCCGCCCAACGAGGCCAGCACGAGCAGTCATCCGCGGTCCCCTGGCCCTGCGCACGTTTGTCTTTGAAACCGAGCATCAATGCCACAGAAAGTGCCCGGGCTCCAGCTGGAGCCATCATCCGACGTGCCATGGCTTTGGTCCCATGGTCTTCGCAACCGAGCATTCGTGACACCCGACGGGGCCAGGACACCAACCCTTCCGACACGAGCATTCGCGCATGTTCTTTGGCCACACAACGGCGCCAGCACGAGCAAAATCATCAGCGGTGCGGTGGCCTTGCACGGCCTTTTGTCTTTGGAACCAACCATCAGTGCCACGGGAAGTGCCGGAGACCCGGCATCCGCGGTGCCAAGTCATTGCGCCCTTGGTCTCTGCAGCGGGGCATGCCGGGCACTCCCAACCATTGCAAGCAAGCAAGCAAGCAAGAAAGAAAGTAAGTAAGTAAGTATTACATATAGGGGCGGGACATGCGGGGAGTTCTGCGAAACGTGCACTACGGGGCACACGCGTACCTACCGGGGCATACCGACCCCTATTGGGGCACACGTGTGCATATCGGGGCATACCGGGCCTATCAGGGCACACGCGTACATACCGGGGCATACCGAGCCCTACTGGGGCACACGTGCGCATATCGGGGCGTACCAAGCCTATCGGGGCATTCGCATGTATCCCAAGGCATACCGAGTCTATCCGGGCATACGCGTTCATACCGGGGCGTAACGGGCCTATCGGGGCATACTTGGGCATATCCGGGCAAAAAATGCCCAAAACTTGCGCAACCTTGGCAACCGTGGTCCATTCCTCACTATATGCCATGGCCTTGTGCCCATGGTCTTCACAAGACAGCATCCAAGGCGCCTGAAAGGCCAAGGGAGCCCAACCCAGCAATGCCCAGCCAAGGCCAGGCATTCCAGTGCCTGCCCGGGCAAAAACGCCCAAAGCATGCCCCATTCCTTAGCCTATCCAGGCAAAAACGCCCAAAACCAGCCCATTCCAGTGCCTATCCGGGCAAAAACGCCCAAAGCATGCCCATTCCTTAGCCTGTCCAGGCAAAAACGCCCAAAACCAGCACATTCCAGTGCCTATCCGGGCAAAAACGCCCTAAACCTGCGCATTCCAGCGCCCCGCAGCATGCCACCCTCCTATAGGGTTTGCGCAACCAACCCGCCTAACCACCAGTGGCAACCAAAGGTGCTGTTAGCGACGACTTCTGAAGACGCAACGAGACGCGACGGGTTTGCGCCCAGACGCGACGAGACGATGCGGGATCTGCGCCCAACCATGCCTACACCCGCCGACTTGTTGCGGGAGCTGCTTGCCCAAGCATGCCTAGCGTGCAAGGCCTGCGTGCCCAAGGTCTGTGTGCAAGGCTAGTGCCCAAGGCTAGTGCGCAAGGCTAGTGCCCAAGGCTAGTGAGCAAGGCCTGGGTGCAAGGCTAGTGTGCAAGGCTTGTATGCAAGGCTAGTGTGCAAGGCTGCTGTGCAAGGCTTGTGGGCAAGGCTGGTGCGCAAGGCTAGTGCCCAAGGGTTGTGTGCAAGGCTAGTGCCCAAGGCTAGTGCGCAAGGCTCGTGCCCAAGGCTAGTTCGCAAGGCTTGTGTGCAAGGCTAGTGCGATGGGCCAGTGCCCAAGGCTTGTGAGCAAGGCTTGTATGCATGGCTTGTGCGCAAGGCTTGTGTCCAAGGCTTTTGTGCAAGGCTCGTGCGCAAGGCTAGTGTGCAAGGCTTGTGCGCATTGGCAGGTAGCCCACCACCATGCACGATCCAAATGCCACTCACGCGACAACACGGTGCCAAGCCGGGCATGGTGTGCACTCAAAACCAATCAACGGACAGAGGTCATGCGTCATGGGGGGGATCTAGCAAGGCCATGGGGAAGGTCATGGAGGACCTTGGAAGCAAGCGCAAGACGAGAGCGAATCGAACAAGGGGCCAGGACGGGGCCTTGTGCCCATGGTTTTCGCAAGACTGCGTCCAAGGCGCCCGAAAGCCCAAGGGAACCCAAACCCGGCCGACACTTGCAATCGCACATGCTCTCTGCAACACACCATCAATGCCGCCCAACGGGGCCAGCACGAGCAGTCATCCGCGGTCCCCTGGCCCTGCGCACGTTTGTCTTTGAAACCGAGCATCAATGCCACAGAAAGTGCCGGGGCGCCAGCTGGAGCCATCATCCGCGTTGCCATGGCTCGCTTGGCCTTGGCTTGCCAGGCCCCGACAGGAGCAATCGCGCATTTTCTTTGCAACCGACCATCAATGCCGCCCAACGGGGCCAGCACGAGCAGTCATCCGCGGTCCCCTGGCCCTGCGCACGTTTGTCTTTGAAACCGAGCATCAATGCCACAGAAAGTGCCGGGGCGCCAGCTGGAGCCATCATCCGCGTTGCCATGGCTCGCTTGGCCTTGGCTTGCCAGTCCCCGACAGGAGCAATCGCGCATTTTCTTTGCAACCGACCATCAATGCTGCCCAACGAGGCCAGCACGAGCAGTCATCCGCGGTCCCCTGGCCCTGCGCATGTTTGTCTTTGAAACCGAGCATCAATGCCACAGAAAGTGCCGGGGCGCCAGCTGGAGCCATCATCCGACGTGCCATGGCTTTGGTCCCATGGTCTTCGCAACCGAGCATTCGTGACACCCGACGGGGCCAGGACACCAACCCTTCCGACAGGAGCATTCGCGCATGTTCTTTGGCCACACAACGGCGCCAGCACGAGCAAAATCATCAGCGGTGCGGTGGCCTTGCACGGCCTTTTGTCTTTGGAACCAACCATCAGTGCCACGGGAAGTGCCGGAGTCCCGGCATCCGCGGTGCCAAGTCATTGCGCCCTTGGTCTCTGCAGCGGGGCATGCCGGGCACTCCCAACCATTGCAAGCAAGCAAGAAAGAAAGTAAGTAAGTAAGTAAGTATTACATATAGGGGCGGGACATGCGGGGAGTTCTGCGAAACGTGCACTACGGGGCACACGCGTACCTACCGGGGCATACCGACCCCTATTGGGGCACACGTGTGCATATCGGGGCATACCGGGCCTATCAAGGCACACGCGTACATACCGGGGCATACCGAGCCCTACTGGGGCACACGTGCGCATATCGGGGCGTACCAAGCCTATCGGGGCATTCGCATGTATCCCAAGGCATACCGAGTCTATCCGGGCATACGCGTTCATACCGGGGCGTAACGGGCCTATCGGGGCATACTTGGGCATATCCGGGCAAAAAATGCCCAAAACTTGCGCAACCTTGGCAACCGTGGTCCATTCCTCACTATATGCCATGGCCTTGTGCCCATGGTCTTCACAAGACAGCATCCAAGGCGCCTGAAAGGCCAAGGGAGCCCAACCCAGCAATGCCCAGCCAAGGCCAGGCATTCCAGTGCCTGCCCGGGCAAAAACGCCCAAAGCATGCCCCATTCCTTAGCCTATCCAGGCAAAAACGCCCAAAACCAGCCCATTCCAGTGCCTATCCGGGCAAAAACGCCGAAAGCATGCCCATTCCTTAGCCTGTCCAGGCAAAAACGCCCAAAACCAGCACATTCCAGTGCCTATCCGGGCAAAAACGCCCTAAACCTGCGCATTCCAGCGCCCCGCAGCATGCCACCCTCCTATAGGGTTTGCGCAACCAACCCGCCTAACCACCAGTGGCAACCAAAGGTGCTGTTAGCGACGACTTCTGAAGACGCAACGAGACGCGACGGGTTTGCGCCCAGACGCGACGAGACGATGCGGGATCTGCGCCCAACCATGCCTACACCCGCCGACTTGTTGCGGGAGCTGCTTGCCCAAGCATGCCTAGCGTGCAAGGCCTGCGTGCCCAAGGTCTGTGTGCAAGGCTAGTGCCCAAGGCTAGTGCGCAAGGCTAGTGCCCAAGGCTAGTGAGCAAGGCCTGGGTGCAAGGCTAGTGTGCAAGGCTTGTATGCAAGGCTAGTGTGCAAGGCTGCTGTGCAAGGCTTGTGGGCAAGGCTGGTGCGCAAGGCTAGTGCCCAAGGGTTGTGTGCAAGGCTAGTGCCCAAGGCTAGTGCGCAAGGCTCGTGCCCAAGGCTAGTTCGCAAGGCTTGTGTGCAAGGCTAGTGCGATGGGCCAGTGCCCAAGGCTTGTGAGCAAGGCTTGTATGCATGGCTTGTGCGCAAGGCTTGTGTCCAAGGCTTTTGTGCAAGGCTCGTGCGCAAGGCTAGTGTGCAAGGCTTGTGCGCATTGGCAGGTAGCCCACCACCATGCACGATCCAAATGCCACTCACGCGACAACACGGTGCCAAGCCGGGCATGGTGTGCACTCAAAACCAATCAACGGACAGAGGTCATGCGTCATGGGGGGGATCTAGCAAGGCCATGGGGAAGGTCATGGAGGACCTTGGAAGCAAGCGCAAGACGAGAGCGAATCGAACAAGGGGCCAGGACGGGGCCTTGTGCCCATGGTCTTCGCAAGACTGCGTCCAAGGCGCCCGAAAGCCCAAGGGAACCCAAACCCGGCCGACACTTGCAATCGCACATGCTCTCTGCAACACACCATCAATGCCGCCCAACGGGGCCAGCACGAGCAGTCATCCGCGGTCCCCTGGCCCTGCGCACGTTTGTCTTTGAAACCGAGCATCAATGCCACAGAAAGTGCCGGGGCGCCAGCTGGAGCCATCATCCGCGTTGCCATGGCTCGCTTGGCCTTGGCTTGCCAGGCCCCGACAGGAGCAATCGCGCATTTTCTTTGCAACCGACCATCAATGCCGCCCAACGGGGCCAGCACGAGCAGTCATCCGCGGTCCCCTGGCCCTGCGCACGTTTGTCTTTGAAACCGAGCATCAATGCCACAGAAAGTGCCGGGGCGCCAGCTGGAGCCATCATCCGCGTTGCCATGGCTCGCTTGGCCTTGGCTTGCCAGTCCCCGACACGAGCAATCGCGCATTTTCTTTGCAACCGACCATCAATGCCGCCCAACGAGGCCAGCACGAGCAGTCATCCGCGGTCCCCTGGCCCTGCGCACGTTTGTCTTTGAAACCGAGCATCAATGCCACAGAAAGTGCCGGGGCGCCAGCTGGAGCCATCATCCGACGTGCCATGGCTTTGGTCCCATGGTCTTCGCAACCGAGCATTCGTGACACCCGACGGGGCCAGGACACCAACCCTTCCGACAGGAGCATTCGCGCATGTTCTTTGGCCACACAAAGGCGCCAGCACGAGCAAAATCATCCGCGGTGCGGTGGCCTTGCACGGCCTTTTGTCTTTGGAACCAACCATCAGTGCCACGGGAAGTGCCGGAGTCCCGGCATCCGCGGTGCCAAGTCATTGCGCCCTTGGTCTCTGCAGCGGGGCATGCCGGGCACTCCCAACCATTGCAAGCAAGCAAGAAAGAAAGTAAGTAAGTAAGTAAGTATTACATATAGGGGCGGGACATGCGGGGAGATCAGCGAAACGTGCATTACGGGGCACACGCGTACCTACCGGGGCATACCGACCCCTATTGGGGCACACGTGTGCATATCGGGGCATACCGGGCCTATCGGGGCACACGCGTACATACCGGGGCATACCGAGCCCTACTGGGGCACACGTGCGCATATCGGGGCGTACCAAGCCTATCGGGGCATACGCATGTATCCCAAGGCATACCGAGTCTATCCGGGCATACGCGTTCATACCGGGGCGTAACGGGCCTATCGGGGCATACTTGGGCATATCCGGGCAAAAAATGCCCAAAACTTGCGCAACCTTGGCAACCGTGGTCCATTCCTCTCTATATGCCTAGCCTTGGCAACCGTGGTCCATTCCTCACTATATGCCATGGCCTTGTGCCCATGGTCTTCCCAAGACAGCGTCCAAGGCGCCCGGAAGGCCAAGGGAGCCCAACCCAGCGATGCCCTGCTATGGCAAGCCAAGGCCAAGCATTCCGGTGCCTATCCGGGCAAAAATGCGATTCCTCTCTATATGCCTAGCCTTGGCAACCGTGGTCCATTCCTCACCATATGCCATGGCCTTGTGCCCATGGTCTTCCCAAGACAGCGTCCAAGGCGCCCGGAAGGCCAAGGGAGCCCAACCCAGCAATGCCCTGCTTTGGCAAGCCAAGGCCAAGCATTCCGGTGCCTAACCTTGGCAACCGTGGTCCTTTCCTCACCATATGCCATGGCCTTGTGCCCATGGTCTTCGCAAGACATCGTCAGAGGCGCCCGGAAGGCCAAGGGAGCCCAACCCAGCAATGCCCTGCTTTGGCAAGCCAAGGCCAAGCATTCCGGTGCCTAACCTTGGCAACCGTGGTCCTTTCCTCACCATATGCCATGGCCTTGTGCCCATGGTCTTCGCAAGACATCGTCCAAGGCGCCCAAAAGGCCAAGGGAGCCCAACCCAGCAATGCCCTGCTAGGGCAAGCCAAGGCCAAGCATTCCGGTGCCTAACCTTGGCAACCGTGGTCCTTTCCTCACCATATGCCATGGCCTTGTGCCCATGGTCTTCGCAAGACATCGTCCAAGGCGCCCAAAAGGCCAAGGGAGCCCAACCCAGCAATGCCCTGCTAGGACAAGCCAAGGCCAAGCATTCCGGTGCCTATCCGGGCAAAAACGCCCAAAGCATGCCCATTCCTTAGCCTATCCAGGCAAAAACGCCCAAAATCTGCACATTCTAGTGCCTATCCGGGCAAAAACGCCCACCAGCATGCCACCCTCCTATAGGGTTTGCGCAACCAACCAGCCTAACCACCAGTGGCAACCAAAGGTGCTGTTAGCGACGACTTCTGAAGACGCGACGAGACGATGCGGGATCTGCGCCCAGACGCGACGAGACGATGCGGGATCTGAGCCCAAGAATGCCTAGACCCGTCCACTTGATGCTGGATCTGCCCCCCAAGCATGCCTAGTGTGCAAGGACTGTGTGCAAGGCTAGTGTCCAAGGCTAGTGCCCAAGGCTTGTGTGCAGGGCTAGTGCCCAAGGCTTGTACGCATGGCTTGTGTGCAAGGCTAGTGTCCAAGGCTTGTGTGCAAGTCTAGTGTGCAAGGCTTGTGTGCATTGCTT
>NW_027519116.1:55000-70000 GCF_043159265.1 Tasmannia lanceolata
AAAGGAACCCTTGTGCGCATTGGAGGAGGCAAACTACCCAACCAAGCCAGCAGCAACCAAGCCATAGGGTTGCAAACAGACGTGCAACCCAGTACCCACAAGGGCAGGGGTAAGCCGCCGAGCCTAGCAAGGTAGGTGTGCTCCCAAAACCAAACAACGCACACAGGGAGCAAACACGGGCAAACAAGTGACGCCATGGCCTACTCGCCCACCGCCCTCTATATTGCCTAACCTTGGCAACCATGGTCCATTCCCCACTATATGCCATGGCCTTGTGCCCATGGTCTTCACAAGACAGCATCCAAGAGGCCTGAAAGGCCAAGGGAGCCCAACCCAGCAATGCCCAGCCAAGGCCAGGCATTCCAGTGCCTACCCGGGCAAAAACGCCCAAAGCATGCCCCATTCCTTAGCCTATCCAGGCAAAAACGCCCTAAACCAGCCCATTCCAGTGCCTATCCGGGCAAAAACGCCCAAAGCATGCCCATTCCTTAGCCTATCCAGGCAAAAAGGCCCAAAACCAGCACATTCCAGTGCCTATCCGGGCAAAAACGCCCTAAACCTGCGCATTCCAGCGCCCCGCAGCATACCACCCTCCTATAGGGTTTGCGCAACCAACCCGCCTAACCACCAGTGGCAACCAAAGGTGCTGTTAGCGACGACTTCTGAAGACGCAACGAGACGCGACGGGTTTGCGCCCAGACGCGACGGGACGTGCGGGATCTGCGCCCAGCCATGCCTACACCCGCCGACTTGCTGCGGGAGCTGCTCGCCCAAGCATGCCTAGCTTGCGAGGCCTGCGTGCAAGGCTAGTGTGCAAGGCTCGTGGGCAAGGCTAGTGCGCAAGGCTAGTGCCCAAGGTCTGTGTGCAAGGCTAGTGCCCAAGGCTAGTGCGCAAGGCTAGTGCCCAAGGCTAGTGAGCAAGGCCTGTGTGCAAGGCTAGTGTGCAAGGCTTGTACGCAAGGCTAGTGTGCAAGGCTGGTGTGCAAGGCTTGTGGGCAAGGCTGGTGCGCAAGGCTAGTGCCCAAGGGTTGTGTGCAAGGCTAGTGCCCAAGGGTAGTGCGCAAGGCTCGTGCCCAAGGCTAGTGCGCAAGGCTTGTGTGCAAGGCTAGTGCGATGGGCCAGTGCCCAAGGCTTGTGAGCAAGGCTTGTATGCATGGCTTGTGTGCAAGGCTTGTGTGCATGGCTTGTGCGCAAGGCTTGTGTCCAAGGCTTTTGTGCAAGGCTCGTGCGCAAGGCTAGTGTGCAAGGCTTGTGCGCATTGGCAGGTAGCCCACCACCATGCACGATCCAAATGCCACTCAAGCGACAACACGGTGCCAAGCCGGGCATGGTGTGCACTCAAAACCAATCAACGGACAGAGGTCATGCGTCATGGGGGGGATCTAGCAAGGCCATGGGGAAGGTCATGGAGGACCTTGGAAGCAAGCGCAAGACGAGAGCGAATCGAACAAGGGGCCAGGACGGGGCCTTGTGCCCATGGTCTTCGCAAGACTGCGTCCAAGGCGCCCGAAAGCCCAAGGGAACCCAAACCCGGCCGACACTTGCAATCGCACATGCTCTCTGCAACACACCATCAATGCCGCCCAACGGGGCCAGCACGAGCAGTCATCCGCGGTCCCCTGGCCCTGCGCACGTTTGTCTTTGAAACCGAGCATCAATGCCACAGAAAGTGCTGGGGCGCCAGCTGGAGCCATCATCCGCGTTGCCATGGCTCGCTTGGCCTTGGCTTGCCAGTCCCCGACACGAGCAATCGCGCATTTTCTTTGCAACCGACCATCAATGCCGCCCAACGAGGCCAGCACGAGCAGTCATCCGCGGTCCCCTGGTCCTGCGCACGTTTGTCTTTGAAACCGAGCATCAATGCCACAGAAAGTGCCGGGGCGCCAGCTGGAGCCATCATCCGCGTTGCCATGGCTCGCTTGGCCTTGGCTTGCCAGTCCCCGACACGAGCAATCGCGCATTTTCTTTGCAACCGACCATCAATGCCGCCCAACGAGGCCAGCACGAGCAGTCATCCGCGGTCCCCTGGCCCTGCGCACGTTTGTCTTTGAAACCGAGCATCAATGCCACAGAAAGTGCCGGGGCGCCAGCTGGAGCCATAATCCGCGTTGCCATGGCTCGCTTGGCCTTGGCTTGCCAGTCCCCGACAGGAGCAATCGCGCATTTTCTTTGCAACCGACCATCAATGCTGCCCAACGAGGCCAGCACGAGCAGTCATCCGCGGTCCCCTGGCCCTGCGCACGTTTGTCTTTGAAACCGAGCATCAATGCCACAGAAAGTGCCGGGGCGCCAGCTGGAGCCATCATCCGCGTTGCCATGGCTCGCTTGGCCTTGGCTTGCCAGTCCCCGACACGAGCAATCGCGCATTTTCTTTGCAACCGACCATCAATGCCGCCCAACGAGGCCAGCACAAGCAGTCATCCGCGGTCCCCTGGCCCTGCGCACGTTTGTCTTTGAAACCGAGCATCAATGCCACAGAAAGTGCCCGGGCGCCAGCTGGAGCCATCATCCGACGTGCCATGGCTTTGGTCCCATGGTCTTCGCAACCGAGCATTCGTGACACCCGACGGGGCCAGGACACCAACCCTTCCGACACGAGCATTCGCGCATGTTCTTTGGCCACACAACGACGCCAGCACGAGCAAAATCATCAGCGGTGCGGTGGCCTTGCACGGCCTTTTGTCTTTGGAACCAACCATCAGTGCCACGGGAAGTGCCGGAGTCCCGGCATCCGCGGTGCCAAGTCATTGCGCCCTTGGTCTCTGCAGCGGGGCATGCCGGGCACTCCCAACCATTGCAAGCAAGCAAGAAAGAAAGTAAGTAAGTAAGTAAGTATTACATATAGGGGCGGGACATGCGGGGAGTTCTGCGAAACGTGCACTACGGGGCACACGCGTACCTACCGGGGCATACCGACCCCTATTGGGGCACACGTGTGCATATCGGGGCATACCGGGCCTATCAGGGCACACGCGTACATACCGGGGCATACCGAGCCCTACTGGGGCACACGTGCGCATATCGGGGCGTACCAAGCCTATCGGGGCATTCGCATGTATCCCAAGGCATACCGAGTCTATCCGGGCATACGCGTTCATACCGGGGCGTAACGGGCCTATCGGGGCATACTTGGGCATATCCGGGCAAAAAATGCCCAAAACTTGCGCAACCTTGGCAACCGTGGTCCATTCCTCACTATATGCCATGGCCTTGTGCCCATGGTCTTCACAAGACAGCATCCAAGGCGCCTGAAAGGCCAAGGGAGCCCAACCCAGCAATGCCCAGCCAAGGCCAGGCATTCCAGTGCCTGCCCGGGCAAAAACGCCCAAAGCATGCCCCATTCCTTAGCCTATCCAGGCAAAAACGCCCAAAACCAGCCCATTCCAGTGCCTATCCGGGCAAAAACGCCCAAAGCATGCCCATTCCTTAGCCTGTCCAGGCAAAAACGCCCAAAACCAGCACATTCCAGTGCCTATCCGGGCAAAAACGCCCTAAACCTGCGCATTCCAGCGCCCCGCAGCATGCCACCCTCCTATAGGGTTTGCGCAACCAACCCGCCTAACCACCAGTGGCAACCAAAGGTGCTGTTAGCGACGACTTCTGAAGACGCAACGAGACGCGACGGGTTTGCGCCCAGACGCGACGAGACGATGCGGGATCTGCGCCCAACCATGCCTACACCCGCCGACTTGTTGCGGGAGCTGCTTGCCCAAGCATGCCTAGCGTGCAAGGCCTGCGTGCCCAAGGTCTGTGTGCAAGGCTAGTGCCCAAGGCTAGTGCGCAAGGCTAGTGCCCAAGGCTAGTGAGCAAGGCCTGGGTGCAAGGCTAGTGTGCAAGGCTTGTATGCAAGGCTAGTGTGCAAGGCTGCTGTGCAAGGCTTGTGGGCAAGGCTGGTGCGCAAGGCTAGTGCCCAAGGGTTGTGTGCAAGGCTAGTGCCCAAGGCTAGTGCGCAAGGCTCGTGCCCAAGGCTAGTTCGCAAGGCTTGTGTGCAAGGCTAGTGCGATGGGCCAGTGCCCAAGGCTTGTGAGCAAGGCTTGTATGCATGGCTTGTGCGCAAGGCTTGTGTCCAAGGCTTTTGTGCAAGGCTCGTGCGCAAGGCTAGTGTGCAAGGCTTGTGCGCATTGGCAGGTAGCCCACCACCATGCACGATCCAAATGCCACTCACGCGACAACACGGTGCCAAGCCGGGCATGGTGTGCACTCAAAACCAATCAACGGACAGAGGTCATGCGTCATGGGGGGGATCTAGCAAGGCCATGGGGAAGGTCATGGAGGACCTTGGAAGCAAGCGCAAGACGAGAGCGAATCGAACAAGGGGCCAGGACGGGGCCTTGTGCCCATGGTCTTCGCAAGACTGCGTCCAAGGCGCCCGAAAGCCCAAGGGAACCCAAACCCGGCCGACACTTGCAATCGCACATGCTCTCTGCAACACACCATCAATGCCGCCCAACGGGGCCAGCACGAGCAGTCATCCGCGGTCCCCTGGCCCTGCGCACGTTTGTCTTTGAAACCGAGCATCAATGCCACAGAAAGTGCCGGGGCGCCAGCTGGAGCCATCATCCGCGTTGCCATGGCTCGCTTGGCCTTGGCTTGCCAGGCCCCGACAGGAGCAATCGCGCATTTTCTTTGCAACCGACCATCAATGCCGCCCAACGGGGCCAGCACGAGCAGTCATCCGCGGTCCCCTGGCCCTGCGCACGTTTGTCTTTGAAACCGAGCATCAATGCCACAGAAAGTGCCGGGGCGCCAGCTGGAGCCATCATCCGCGTTGCCATGGCTCGCTTGGCCTTGGCTTGCCAGTCCCCGACACGAGCAATCGCGCATTTTCTTTGCAACCGACCATCAATGCCGCCCAACGAGGCCAGCACGAGCAGTCATCCGCGGTCCCCTGGCCCTGCGCACGTTTGTCTTTGAAACCGAGCATCAATGCCACAGAAAGTGCCCGGGCTCCAGCTGGAGCCATCATCCGACGTGCCATGGCTTTGGTCCCATGGTCTTCGCAACCGAGCATTCGTGACACCCGACGGGGCCAGGACACCAACCCTTCCGACACGAGCATTCGCGCATGTTCTTTGGCCACACAACGGCGCCAGCACGAGCAAAATCATCAGCGGTGCGGTGGCCTTGCACGGCCTTTTGTCTTTGGAACCAACCATCAGTGCCACGGGAAGTGCCGGAGTCCCGGCATCCGCGGTGCCAAGTCATTGCGCCCTTGGTCTCTGCAGCGGGGCATGCCGGGCACTCCCAACCATTGCAAGCAAGCAAGAAAGAAACTAAGTAAGTAAGTAAGTATTACATATAGGGGCGGGACATGCGGGGAGTTCTGCGAAACGTGCACTACGGGGCACACGCGTACCTACCGGGGCATACAGACCCCTATTGGGGCACACGTGTGCATATCGGGGCATACCGGGCCTATCAGGGCACACGCGTACATACCGGGGCATACCGAGCCCTACTGGGGCACACGTGCGCATATCGGGGCGTACCAAGCCTATCGGGGCATTCGCATGTATCCCAAGGCATACCGAGTCTATCCGGGCATACGCGTTCATACCGGGGCGTAACGGGCCTATCGGGGCATACTTGGGCATATCCGGGCAAAAAATGCCCAAAACTTGCGCAACCTTGGCAACCGTGGTCCATTCCTCACTATATGCCATGGCCTTGTGCCCATGGTCTTCACAAGACAGCATCCAAGGCGCCTGAAAGGCCAAGGGAGCCCAACCCAGCAATGCCCAGCCAAGGCCAGGCATTCCAGTGCCTGCCCGGGCAAAAACGCCCAAAGCATGCCCCATTCCTTAGCCTATCCAGGCAAAAACGCCCAAAACCAGCCCATTCCAGTGCCTATCCGGGCAAAAACGCCCAAAGCATGCCCATTCCTTAGCCTGTCCAGGCAAAAACGCCCAAAACCAGCACATTCCAGTGCCTATCCGGGCAAAAACGCCCTAAACCTGCGCATTCCAGCGCCCCGCAGCATGCCACCCTCCTATAGGGTTTGCGCAACCAACCCGCCTAACCACCAGTGGCAACCAAAGGTGCTGTTAGCGACGACTTCTGAAGACGCAACGAGACGCGACGGGTTTGCGCCCAGACGCGACGAGACGATGCGGGATCTGCGCCCAACCATGCCTACACCCGCCGACTTGTTGCGGGAGCTGCTTGCCCAAGCATGCCTAGCGTGCAAGGCCTGCGTGCCCAAGGTCTGTGTGCAAGGCTAGTGCCCAAGGCTAGTCCGCAAGGCTAGTGCCCAAGGCTAGTGAGCAAGGCCTGGGTGCAAGGCTAGTGTGCAAGGCTTGTATGCAAGGCTAGTGTGCAAGGCTGCTGTGCAAGGCTTGTGGGCAAGGCTGGTGCGCAAGGCTAGTGCCCAAGGGTTGTGTGCAAGGCTAGTGCCCAAGGCTAGTGCGCAAGGCTCGTGCCCAAGGCTTGTTCGCAAGGCTTGTGTGCAAGGCTAGTGCGATGGGCCAGTGCCCAAGGCTTGTGAGCAAGGCTTGTATGCATGGCTTGTGCGCAAGGCTTGTGTCCAAGGCTTTTGTGCAAGGCTCGTGCGCAAGGCTAGTGTGCAAGGCTTGTGCGCATTGGCAGGTAGCCCACCACCATGCACGATCCAAATGCCACTCACGCGACAACACGGTGCCAAGCCGGGCATGGTGTGCACTCAAAACCAATCAACGGACAGAGGTCATGCGTCATGGGGGGGATCTAGCAAGGCCATGGGGAAGGTCATGGAGGACCTTGGAAGCAAGCGCAAGACGAGAGCGAATCGAACAAGGGGCCAGGACGGGGCCTTGTGCCCATGGTCTTCGCAAGACTGCGTCCAAGGCGCCCGAAAGCCCAAGGGAACCCAAACCCGGCCGACACTTGCAATCGCACATGCTCTCTGCAACACACCATCAATGCCGCCCAACGGGGCCAGCACGAGCAGTCATCCGCGGTCCCCTGGCCCTGCGCACGTTTGTCTTTGAAACCGAGCATCAATGCCACAGAAAGTGCCGGGGCGCCAGCTGGAGCCATCATCCGCGTTGCCATGGCTCGCTTGGCCTTGGCTTGCCAGGCCCCGACAGGAGCAATCGCGCATTTTCTTTGCAACCGACCATCAATGCCGCCCAACGGGGCCAGCACGAGCAGTCATCCGCGGTCCCCTGGCCCTGCGCACGTTTGTCTTTGAAACCGAGCATCAATGCCACAGAAAGTGCCGGGGCGCCAGCTGGAGCCATCATCCGCGTTGCCATGGCTCGCTTGGCCTTGGCTTGCCAGGCCCCGACAGGAGCAATCGCGCATTTTCTTTGCAACCGACCATCAATGCCGCCCAACGGGGCCAGCACGAGCAGTCATCCGCGGTCCCCTGGCCCTGCGCACGTTTGTCTTTGAAACCGAGCATCAATGCCACAGAAAGTGCCGGGGCGCCAGCTGGAGCCATCATCCGCGTTGCCATGGCTCGCTTGGCCTTGGCTTGCCAGTCCCCGACAGGAGCAATCGCGCATTTTCTTTGCAACCGACCATCAATGCTGCCCAACGAGGCCAGCACGAGCAGTCATCCGCGGTCCCCTGGCCCTGCGCATGTTTGTCTTTGAAACCGAGCATCAATGCCACAGAAAGTGCCGGGGCGCCAGCTGGAGCCATCATCCGACGTGCCATGGCTTTGGTCCCATGGTCTTCGCAACCGAGCATTCGTGACACCCGACGGGGCCAAGACACCAACCCTTCCGACAGGAGCATTCGCGCATGTTCTTTGGCCACACAACGGCGCCAGCACGAGCAAAATCATCAGCGGTGCGGTGGCCTTGCACGGCCTTTTGTCTTTGGAACCAACCATCAGTGCCACGGGAAGTGCCGGAGTCCCGGCATCCGCGGTGCCAAGTCATTGCGCCCTTGGTCTCTGCAGCGGGGCATGCCGGGCACTCCCAACCATTGCAAGCAAGCAAGAAAGAAAGTAAGTAAGTAAGTAAGTATTACATATAGGGGCGGGACATGCGGGGAGTTCTGCGAAACGTGCACTACGGGGCACACGCGTACCTACCGGGGCATACAGACCCCTATTGGGGCACACGTGTGCATATCGGGGCATACCGGGCCTATCAGGGCACACGCGTACATACCGGGGCATACCGAGCCCTACTGGGGCACACGTGCGCATATCGGGGCGTACCAAGCCTATCGGGGCATTCGCATGTATCCCAAGGCATACCGAGTCTATCCGGGCATACGCGTTCATACCGGGGCGTAACGGGCCTATCGGGGCATACTTGGGCATATCCGGGCAAAAAATGCCCAAAACTTGCGCAACCTTGGCAACCGTGGTCCATTCCTCACTATATGCCATGGCCTTGTGCCCATGGTCTTCACAAGACAGCATCCAAGGCGCCTGAAAGGCCAAGGGAGCCCAACCCAGCAATGCCCAGCCAAGGCCAGGCATTCCAGTGCCTGCCCGGGCAAAAACGCCCAAAGCATGCCCCATTCCTTAGCCTATCCAGGCAAAAACGCCCAAAACCAGCCCATTCCAGTGCCTATCCGGGCAAAAACGCCCAAAGCATGCCCATTCCTTAGCCTGTCCAGGCAAAAACGCCCAAAACCAGCACATTCCAGTGCCTATCCGGGCAAAAACGCCCTAAACCTGCGCATTCCAGCGCCCCGCAGCATGCCACCCTCCTATAGGGTTTGCGCAACCAACCCGCCTAACCACCAGTGGCAACCAAAGGTGCTGTTAGCGACGACTTCTGAAGACGCAACGAGACGCGACGGGTTTGCGCCCAGACGCGACGAGACGATGCGGGATCTGCGCCCAACCATGCCTACACCCGCCGACTTGTTGCGGGAGCTGCTTGCCCAAGCATGCCTAGCGTGCAAGGCCTGCGTGCCCAAGGTCTGTGTGCAAGGCTAGTGCCCAAGGCTAGTGCGCAAGGCTAGTGCCCAAGGCTAGTGAGCAAGGCCTGGGTGCAAGGCTAGTGTGCAAGGCTTGTATGCAAGGCTAGTGTGCAAGGCTGCTGTGCAAGGCTTGTGGGCAAGGCTGGTGCGCAAGGCTAGTGCCCAAGGGTTGTGTGCAAGGCTAGTGCCCAAGGCTAGTGCGCAAGGCTCGTGCCCAAGGCTAGTTCGCAAGGCTTGTGTGCAAGGCTAGTGCGATGGGCCAGTGCCCAAGGCTTGTGAGCAAGGCTTGTATGCATGGCTTGTGCGCAAGGCTTGTGTCCAAGGCTTTTGTGCAAGGCTCGTGCGCAAGGCTAGTGTGCAAGGCTTGTGCGCATTGGCAGGTAGCCCACCACCATGCACGATCCAAATGCCACTCACGCGACAACACGGTGCCAAGCCGGGCATGGTGTGCACTCAAAACCAATCAACGGACAGAGGTCATGCGTCATGGGGGGGATCTAGCAAGGCCATGGGGAAGGTCATGGAGGACCTTGGAAGCAAGCGCAAGACGAGAGCGAATCGAACAAGGGGCCAGGACGGGGCCTTGTGCCCATGGTCTTCGCAAGACTGCGTCCAAGGCGCCCGAAAGCCCAAGGGAACCCAAACCCGGCCGACACTTGCAATCGCACATGCTCTCTGCAACACACCATCAATGCCGCCCAACGGGGCCAGCACGAGCAGTCATCCGCGGTCCCCTGGCCCTGCGCACGTTTGTCTTTGAAACCGAGCATCAATGCCACAGAAAGTGCCGGGGCGCCAGCTGGAGCCATCATCCGCGTTGCCATGGCTCGCTTGGCCTTGGCTTGCCAGGCCCCGACAGGAGCAATCGCGCATTTTCTTTGCAACCGACCATCAATGCCGCCCAACGGGGCCAGCACGAGCAGTCATCCGCGGTCCCCTGGCCCTGCGCACGTTTGTCTTTGAAACCGAGCATCAATGCCACAGAAAGTGCCGGGGCGCCAGCTGGAGCCATCATCCGCGTTGCCATGGCTCGCTTGGCCTTGGCTTGCCAGTCCCCGACACGAGCAATCGCGCATTTTCTTTGCAACCGACCATCAATGCCGCCCAACGAGGCCAGCACGAGCAGTCATCCGCGGTCCCCTGGCCCTGCGCACGTTTGTCTTTGAAACCGAGCATCAATGCCACAGAAAGTGCCCGGGCTCCAGCTGGAGCCATCATCCGACGTGCCATGGCTTTGGTCCCATGGTCTTCGCAACCGAGCATTCGTGACACCCGACGGGGCCAGGACACCAACCCTTCCGACACGAGCATTCGCGCATGTTCTTTGGCCACACAACGGCGCCAGCACGAGCAAAATCATCAGCGGTGCGGTGGCCTTGCACGGCCTTTTGTCTTTGGAACCAACCATCAGTGCCACGGGAAGTGCCGGAGTCCCGGCATCCGCGGTGCCAAGTCATTGCGCCCTTGGTCTCTGCAGCGGGGCATGCCGGGCACTCCCAACCATTGCAAGCAAGCAAGAAAGAAACTAAGTAAGTAAGTAAGTATTACATATAGGGGCGGGACATGCGGGGAGTTCTGCGAAACGTGCACTACGGGGCACACGCGTACCTACCGGGGCATACAGACCCCTATTGGGGCACACGTGTGCATATCGGGGCATACCGGGCCTATCAGGGCACACGCGTACATACCGGGGCATACCGAGCCCTACTGGGGCACACGTGCGCATATCGGGGCGTACCAAGCCTATCGGGGCATTCGCATGTATCCCAAGGCATACCGAGTCTATCCGGGCATACGCGTTCATACCGGGGCGTAACGGGCCTATCGGGGCATACTTGGGCATATCCGGGCAAAAAATGCCCAAAACTTGCGCAACCTTGGCAACCGTGGTCCATTCCTCACTATATGCCATGGCCTTGTGCCCATGGTCTTCACAAGACAGCATCCAAGGCGCCTGAAAGGCCAAGGGAGCCCAACCCAGCAATGCCCAGCCAAGGCCAGGCATTCCAGTGCCTGCCCGGGCAAAAACGCCCAAAGCATGCCCCATTCCTTAGCCTATCCAGGCAAAAACGCCCAAAACCAGCCCATTCCAGTGCCTATCCGGGCAAAAACGCCCAAAGCATGCCCATTCCTTAGCCTGTCCAGGCAAAAACGCCCAAAACCAGCACATTCCAGTGCCTATCCGGGCAAAAACGCCCTAAACCTGCGCATTCCAGCGCCCCGCAGCATGCCACCCTCCTATAGGGTTTGCGCAACCAACCCGCCTAACCACCAGTGGCAACCAAAGGTGCTGTTAGCGACGACTTCTGAAGACGCAACGAGACGCGACGGGTTTGCGCCCAGACGCGACGAGACGATGCGGGATCTGCGCCCAACCATGCCTACACCCGCCGACTTGTTGCGGGAGCTGCTTGCCCAAGCATGCCTAGCGTGCAAGGCCTGCGTGCCCAAGGTCTGTGTGCAAGGCTAGTGCCCAAGGCTAGTCCGCAAGGCTAGTGCCCAAGGCTAGTGAGCAAGGCCTGGGTGCAAGGCTAGTGTGCAAGGCTTGTATGCAAGGCTAGTGTGCAAGGCTGCTGTGCAAGGCTTGTGGGCAAGGCTGGTGCGCAAGGCTAGTGCCCAAGGGTTGTGTGCAAGGCTAGTGCCCAAGGCTAGTGCGCAAGGCTCGTGCCCAAGGCTAGTTCGCAAGGCTTGTGTGCAAGGCTAGTGCGATGGGCCAGTGCCCAAGGCTTGTGAGCAAGGCTTGTATGCATGGCTTGTGCGCAAGGCTTGTGTCCAAGGCTTTTGTGCAAGGCTCGTGCGCAAGGCTAGTGTGCAAGGCTTGTGCGCATTGGCAGGTAGCCCACCACCATGCACGATCCAAATGCCACTCACGCGACAACACGGTGCCAAGCCGGGCATGGTGTGCACTCAAAACCAATCAACGGACAGAGGTCATGCGTCTTGGGGGGGATCTAGCAAGGCCATGGGGAAGGTCATGGAGGACCTTGGAAGCAAGCGCAAGACGAGAGCGAATCGAACAAGGGGCCAGGACGGGGCCTTGTGCCCATGGTCTTCGCAAGACTGCGTCCAAGGCGCCCGAAAGCCCAAGGGAACCCAAACCCGGCCGACACTTGCAATCGCACATGCTCTCAGCAAAACACCATCAATGCTGCCCAACGGGGCCAGCACGAGCAGTCATCCGCGGTCCCCTGGCCCTGCGCACGTTTGTCTTTGAAACCGAGCATCAATGCCACAGAAAGTGCCGGGGCGCCAGCTGGAGCCATCATCCGCGTTGCCATGGCTCGCTTGGCCTTGGCTTGCCAGTCCCCGACACGAGCAATCGCCCATTTTCTTTGCAACCGACCATCAATGCCGCCCAACGAGGCCAGCACGAGCAGTCATCCGCGGTCCCCTGGTCCTGCGCACGTTTGTCTTTGAAACCGAGCATCAATGCCACAGAAAGTGCCGGGGCGCCAGCTGGAGCCATCATCCGCGTTGCCATGGCTCGCTTGGCCTTGGCTTGCCAGTCCCCGACAGGAGCAATCGCGCATTTTCTTTGCAACCGACCATCAATGCTGCCCAACGAGGCCAGCACGAGCAGTCATCCGCGGTCCCCTGGCCCTGCGCACGTTTGTCTTTGAAACCGAGCATCAATGCCACAGAAAGTGCCGGGGCGCCAGCTGGAGCCATCATCCGCGTTGCCATGGCTCGCTTGGCCTTGGCTTGCCAGTCCCCGACACGAGCAATCGCGCATTTTCTTTGCAACCGACCATCAATGCCGCCCAACGAGGCCAGCACGAGCAGTCATCCGCGGTCCCCTGGCCCTGCGCACGTTTGTCTTTGAAACCGAGCATCAATGCCACAGAAAGTGCCCGGGCTCCAGCTGGAGCCATCATCCGACGTGCCATGGCTTTGGTCCCATGGTCTTCGCAACCGAGCATTCGTGACACCCGACGGGGCCAGGACACCAACCCTTCCGACACGAGCATTCGCGCATGTTCTTTGGCCACACAACGGCGCCAGCACGAGCAGAATCATCAGCGGTGCGGTGGCCTTGCACGGCCTTTTGTCTTTGGAACCAACCATCAGTGCCACGGGAAGTGCCGGAGTCCCGGCATCCGCGGTGCCAAGTCATTGCGCCCTTGGTCTCTGCAGCGGGGCATGCCGGGCACTCCCAACCATTGCAAGCAAGCAAGAAAGAAAGTAAGTAAGTAAGTAAGTATTACATATAGGGGCGGGACATGCGGGGAGTTCTGCGAAACGTGCACTACGGGGCACACGCGTACCTACCGGGGCATACCGACCCCTATTGGGGCACACGTGTGCATATCGGGGCATACCGGGCCTATCAGGGCACACGCGTACATACCGGGGCATACCGAGCCCTACTGGGGCACACGTGCGCATATCGGGGCGTACCAAGCCTATCGGGGCATTCGCATGTATCCCAAGGCATACCGAGTCTATCCGGGCATACGCGTTCATACCGGGGCGTAACGGGCCTATCGGGGCATACTTGGGCATATCCGGGCAAAAAATGCCCAAAACTTGCGCAACCTTGGCAACCGTGGTCCATTCCTCACTATATGCCATGGCCTTGTGCCCATGGTCTTCACAAGACAGCATCCAAGGCGCCTGAAAGGCCAAGGGAGCCCAACCCAGCAATGCCCAGCCAAGGCCAGGCATTCCAGTGCCTGCCCGGGCAAAAACGCCCAAAGCATGCCCCATTCCTTAGCCTATCCAGGCAAAAACGCCCAAAACCAGCCCATTCCAGTGCCTATCCGGGCAAAAACGCCCAAAGCATGCCCATTCCTTAGCCTGTCCAGGCAAAAACGCCCAAAACCAGCACATTCCAGTGCCTATCCGGGCAAAAACGCCCTAAACCTGCGCATTCCAGCGCCCCGCAGCATGCCACCCTCCTATAGGGTTTGCGCAACCAACCCGCCTAACCACCAGTGGCAACCAAAGGTGCTGTTAGCGACGACTTCTGAAGACGCAACGAGACGCGACGGGTTTGCGCCCAGACGCGACGAGACGATGCGGGATCTGCGCCCAACCATGCCTACACCCGCCGACTTGTTGCGGGAGCTGCTTGCCCAAGCATGCCTAGCGTGCAAGGCCTGCGTGCCCAAGGTCTGTGTGCAAGGCTAGTGCCCAAGGCTAGTGCGCAAGGCTAGTGCCCAAGGCTAGTGAGCAAGGCCTGGGTGCAAGGCTAGTGTGCAAGGCTTGTATGCAAGGCTAGTGTGCAAGGCTGCTGTGCAAGGCTTGTGGGCAAGGCTGGTGCGCAAGGCTAGTGCCCAAGGGTTGTGTGCAAGGCTAGTGCCCAAGGCTAGTGCGCAAGGCTCGTGCCCAAGGCTAGTTCGCAAGGCTTGTGTGCAATGCTAGTGCGATGGGCCAGTGCCCAAGGCTTGTGAGCAAGGCTTGTATGCATGGCTTGTGCGCAAGGCTTGTGTCCAAGGCTTTTGTGCAAGGCTCGTGCGCAAGGCTAGTGTGCAAGGCTTGTGCGCATTGGCAGGTAGCCCACCACCATGCACGATCCAAATGCCACTCACGCGACAACACGGTGCCAAGCCGGGCATGGTGTGCACTCAAAACCAATCAACGGACAGAGGTCATGCGTCATGGGGGGGATCTAGCAAGGCCATGGGGAAGGTCATGGAGGACCTTGGAAGCAAGCGCAAGACGAGAGCGAATCGAACAAGGGGCCAGGACGGGGCCTTGTGCCCATGGTCTTCGCAAGACTGCGTCCAAGGCGCCCGAAAGCCCAAGGGAACCCAAACCCGGCCGACACTTGCAATCGCACATGCTCTCTGCAACACACCATCAATGCCGCCCAACGGGGCCAGCACGAGCAGTCATCCGCGGTCCCCTGGCCCTGCGCACGTTTGTCTTTGAAACCGAGCATCAATGCCACAGAAAGTGCCGGGGCGCCAGCTGGAGCCATCATCCGCGTTGCCATGGCTCGCTTGGCCTTGGCTTGCCAGGCCCCGACAGGAGCAATCGCGCATTTTCTTTGCAACCGACCATCAATGCCGCCCAACGGGGCCAGCACGAGCAGTCATCCGCGGTCCCCTGGCCCTGCGCACGTTTGTCTTTGAAACCGAGCATCAATGCCACAGAAAGTGCCGGGGCGCCAGCTGGAGCCATCATCCG
>NW_027519116.1:80000-85000 GCF_043159265.1 Tasmannia lanceolata
CCATGGGGAAGGTCATGGAGGACCTTGGAAGCAAGCGCAAGACGAGAGCGAATCGAACAAGGGGCCAGGACGGGGCCTTGTGCCCATGGTCTTCGCAAGACTGCGTCCAAGGCGCCCGAAAGCCCAAGGGAACCCAAACCCGGCCGACACTTGCAATCGCACATGCTCTCTGCAACACACCATCAATGCCGCCCAACGGGGCCAGCACGAGCAGTCATCCGCGGTCCCCTGGCCCTGCGCACGTTTGTCTTTGAAACCGAGCATCAATGCCACAGAAAGTGCCGGGGCGCCAGCTGGAGCCATCATCCGCGTTGCCATGGCTCGCTTGGCCTTGGCTTGCCAGGCCCCGACAGGAGCAATCGCGCATTTTCTTTGCAACCGACCATCAATGCCGCCCAACGGGGCCAGCACGAGCAGTCATCCGCGGTCCCCTGGCCCTGCGCACGTTTGTCTTTGAAACCGAGCATCAATGCCACAGAAAGTGCCGGGGCGCCAGCTGGAGCCATCATCCGCGTTGCCATGGCTCGCTTGGCCTTGGCTTGCCAGTCCCCGACACGAGCAATCGCGCATTTTCTTTGCAACCGACCATCAATGCCGCCCAACGAGGCCAGCACGAGCAGTCATCCGCGGTCCCCTGGCCCTGCGCACGTTTGTCTTTGAAACCGAGCATCAATGCCACAGAAAGTGCCCGGGCTCCAGCTGGAGCCATCATCCGACGTGCCATGGCTTTGGTCCCATGGTCTTCGCAACCGAGCATTCGTGACACCCGACGGGGCCAGGACACCAACCCTTCCGACAGGAGCATTCGCGCATGTTCTTTGGCCACACAACGGCGCCAGCACGAGCAAAATCATCAGCGGTGCGGTGGCCTTGCACGGCCTTTTGTCTTTGGAACCAACCATCAGTGCCACGGGAAGTGCCGGAGTCCCGGCATCCGCGGTGCCAAGTCATTGCGCCCTTGGTCTCTGCAGCGGGGCATGCCGGGCACTCCCAACCATTGCAAGCAAGCAAGAAAGAAAGTAAGTAAGTAAGTAAGTATTACATATAGGGGCGGGACATGCGGGGAGTTCTGCGAAACGTGCACTACGGGGCACACGCGTACCTACCGGGGCATACCGACCCCTATTGGGGCACACGTGTGCATATCGGGGCATACCGGGCCTATCAGGGCACACGCGTACATACCGGGGCATACCGAGCCCTACTGGGGCACACGTGCGCATATCGGGGCGTACCAAGCCTATCGGGGCATTCGCATGTATCCCAAGGCATACCGAGTCTATCCGGGCATACGCGTTCATACCGGGGCGTAACGGGCCTATCGGGGCATACTTGGGCATATCCGGGCAAAAAATGCCCAAAACTTGCGCAACCTTGGCAACCGTGGTCCATTCCTCACTATATGCCATGGCCTTGTGCCCATGGTCTTCACAAGACAGCATCCAAGGCGCCTGAAAGGCCAAGGGAGCCCAACCCAGCAATGCCCAGCCAAGGCCAGGCATTCCAGTGCCTGCCCGGGCAAAAACGCCCAAAGCATGCCCCATTCCTTAGCCTATCCAGGCAAAAACGCCCAAAACCAGCCCATTCCAGTGCCTATCCGGGCAAAAACGCCGAAAGCATGCCCATTCCTTAGCCTGTCCAGGCAAAAACGCCCAAAACCAGCACATTCCAGTGCCTATCCGGGCAAAAACGCCCTAAACCTGCGCATTCCAGCGCCCCGCAGCATGCCACCCTCCTATAGGGTTTGCGCAACCAACCCGCCTAACCACCAGTGGCAACCAAAGGTGCTGTTAGCGACGACTTCTGAAGACGCAACGAGACGCGACGGGTTTGCGCCCAGACGCGACGAGACGATGCGGGATCTGCGCCCAACCATGCCTACACCCGCCGACTTGTTGCGGGAGCTGCTTGCCCAAGCATGCCTAGCGTGCAAGGCCTGCGTGCCCAAGGTCTGTGTGCAAGGCTAGTGCCCAAGGCTAGTGCGCAAGGCTAGTGCCCAAGGCTAGTGAGCAAGGCCTGGGTGCAAGGCTAGTGTGCAAGGCTTGTATGCAAGGCTAGTGTGCAAGGCTGCTGTGCAAGGCTTGTGGGCAAGGCTGGTGCGCAAGGCTAGTGCCCAAGGGTTGTGTGCAAGGCTAGTGCCCAAGGCTAGTGCGCAAGGCTCGTGCCCAAGGCTAGTTCGCAAGGCTTGTGTGCAAGGCTAGTGCGATGGGCCAGTGCCCAAGGCTTGTGAGCAAGGCTTGTATGCATGGCTTGTGCGCAAGGCTTGTGTCCAAGGCTTTTGTGCAAGGCTCGTGCGCAAGGCTAGTGTGCAAGGCTTGTGCGCATTGGCAGGTAGCCCACCACCATGCACGATCCAAATGCCACTCACGCGACAACACGGTGCCAAGCCGGGCATGGTGTGCACTCAAAACCAATCAACGGACAGAGGTCATGCGTCATGGGGGGGATCTAGCAAGGCCATGGGGAAGGTCATGGAGGACCTTGGAAGCAAGCGCAAGACGAGAGCGAATCGAACAAGGGGCCAGGACGGGGCCTTGTGCCCATGGTCTTCGCAAGACTGCGTCCAAGGCGCCCGAAAGCCCAAGGGAACCCAAACCCGGCCGACACTTGCAATCGCACATGCTCTCTGCAACACACCATCAATGCCGCCCAACGGGGCCAGCACGAGCAGTCATCCGCGGTCCCCTGGCCCTGCGCACGTTTGTCTTTGAAACCGAGCATCAATGCCACAGAAAGTGCCGGGGCGCCAGCTGGAGCCATCATCCGCGTTGCCATGGCTCGCTTGGCCTTGGCTTGCCAGGCCCCGACAGGAGCAATCGCGCATTTTCTTTGCAACCGACCATCAATGCCGCCCAACGGGGCCAGCACGAGCAGTCATCCGCGGTCCCCTGGCCCTGCGCACGTTTGTCTTTGAAACCGAGCATCAATGCCACAGAAAGTGCCGGGGCGCCAGCTGGAGCCATCATCCGCGTTGCCATGGCTCGCTTGGCCTTGGCTTGCCAGTCCCCGACACGAGCAATCGCGCATTTTCTTTGCAACCGACCATCAATGCCGCCCAACGAGGCCAGCACGAGCAGTCATCCGCGGTCCCCTGGCCCTGCGCACGTTTGTCTTTGAAACCGAGCATCAATGCCACAGAAAGTGCCGGGGCGCCAGCTGGAGCCATCATCCGACGTGCCATGGCTTTGGTCCCATGGTCTTCGCAACCGAGCATTCGTGACACCCGACGGGGCCAGGACACCAACCCTTCCGACAGGAGCATTCGCGCATGTTCTTTGGCCACACAAAGGCGCCAGCACGAGCAAAATCATCCGCGGTGCGGTGGCCTTGCACGGCCTTTTGTCTTTGGAACCAACCATCAGTGCCACGGGAAGTGCCGGAGTCCCGGCATCCGCGGTGCCAAGTCATTGCGCCCTTGGTCTCTGCAGCGGGGCATGCCGGGCACTCCCAACCATTGCAAGCAAGCAAGAAAGAAAGTAAGTAAGTAAGTAAGTATTACATATAGGGGCGGGACATGCGGGGAGATCAGCGAAACGTGCATTACGGGGCACACGCGTACCTACCGGGGCATACCGACCCCTATTGGGGCACACGTGTGCATATCGGGGCATACCGGGCCTATCGGGGCACACGCGTACATACCGGGGCATACCGAGCCCTACTGGGGCACACGTGCGCATATCGGGGCGTACCAAGCCTATCGGGGCATACGCATGTATCCCAAGGCATACCGAGTCTATCCGGGCATACGCGTTCATACCGGGGCGTAACGGGCCTATCGGGGCATACTTGGGCATATCCGGGCAAAAAATGCCCAAAACTTGCGCAACCTTGGCAACCGTGGTCCATTCCTCTCTATATGCCTAGCCTTGGCAACCGTGGTCCATTCCTCACTATATGCCATGGCCTTGTGCCCATGGTCTTCCCAAGACAGCGTCCAAGGCGCCCGGAAGGCCAAGGGAGCCCAACCCAGCGATGCCCTGCTATGGCAAGCCAAGGCCAAGCATTCCGGTGCCTATCCGGGCAAAAATGCGATTCCTCTCTATATGCCTAGCCTTGGCAACCGTGGTCCATTCCTCACCATATGCCATGGCCTTGTGCCCATGGTCTTCCCAAGACAGCGTCCAAGGCGCCCGGAAGGCCAAGGGAGCCCAACCCAGCAATGCCCTGCTTTGGCAAGCCAAGGCCAAGCATTCCGGTGCCTAACCTTGGCAACCGTGGTCCTTTCCTCACCATATGCCATGGCCTTGTGCCCATGGTCTTCGCAAGACATCGTCAGAGGCGCCCGGAAGGCCAAGGGAGCCCAACCCAGCAATGCCCTGCTTTGGCAAGCCAAGGCCAAGCATTCCGGTGCCTAACCTTGGCAACCGTGGTCCTTTCCTCACCATATGCCATGGCCTTGTGCCCATGGTCTTCGCAAGACATCGTCCAAGGCGCCCAAAAGGCCAAGGGAGCCCAACCCAGCAATGCCCTGCTAGGGCAAGCCAAGGCCAAGCATTCCGGTGCCTAACCTTGGCAACCGTGGTCCTTTCCTCACCATATGCCATGGCCTTGTGCCCATGGTCTTCGCAAGACATCGTCCAAGGCGCCCAAAAGGCCAAGGGAGCCCAACCCAGCAATGCCCTGCTAGGACAAGCCAAGGCCAAGCATTCCGGTGCCTATCCGGGCAAAAACGCCCAAAGCATGCCCATTCCTTAGCCTATCCAGGCAAAAACGCCCAAAATCTGCACATTCTAGTGCCTATCCGGGCAAAAACGCCCACCAGCATGCCACCCTCCTATAGGGTTTGCGCAACCAACCAGCCTAACCACCAGTGGCAACCAAAGGTGCTGTTAGCGACGACTTCTGAAGACGCGACGAGACGATGCGGGATCTGCGCCCAGACGCGACGAGACGATGCGGGATCTGAGCCCAAGAATGCCTAGACCCGTCCACTTGATGCTGGATCTGCCCCCCAAGCATGCCTAGTGTGCAAGGACTGTGTGCAAGGCTAGTGTCCA
>NW_027519116.1:90000-95000 GCF_043159265.1 Tasmannia lanceolata
TGCATGGTTCGGTACTCCACAATGATCCTTCCGCAGGTTCACCTACGGAAACCTTGTTACGACTTCTCCTTCCTCTAAATGATAAGGTTCAGTGGACTTCTCGCAACATCATGGGCGGCGAACCACCCACGTCGCCGCAATCCGAACACTTCACCGGACCATTCAATAGGGGCGGGACATGCGGGGAGTTCTGCGAAACGTGCACTACGGGGCACACGCATACCTACCGGGGCATACCGACCCCTATTGGGGCACACGTGTGCATATCGGGGCATACCGGGCCTATCAGGGCACACGCGTACATACCGGGGCATACCGAGCCCTACTGGGGCACACGTGCGCATATCGGGGCGTACCAAGCCTATCGGGGCATTCGCATGTATCCCAAGGCATACCGAGTCTATCCGGGCATACGCGTTCATACCGGGGCGTAACGGGCCTATCGGGGCATACTTGGGCATATCCGGGCAAAAAATGCCCAAAACTTGCGCAACCTTGGCAACCGTGGTCCATTCCTCACTATATGCCATGGCCTTGTGCCCATGGTCTTCACAAGACAGCATCCAAGGCGCCTGAAAGGCCAAGGGAGCCCAACCCAGCAATGCCCAGCCAAGGCCAGGCATTCCAGTGCCTGCCCGGGCAAAAACGCCCAAAGCATGCCCCATTCCTTAGCCTATCCAGGCAAAAACGCCCAAAACCAGCCCATTCCAGTGCCTATCCGGGCAAAAACGCCCAAAGCATGCCCATTCCTTAGCCTGTCCAGGCAAAAACGCCCAAAACCAGCACATTCCAGTGCCTATCCGGGCAAAAACGCCCTAAACCTGCGCATTCCAGCGCCCCGCAGCATGCCACCCTCCTATAGGGTTTGCGCAACCAACCCGCCTAACCACCAGTGGCAACCAAAGGTGCTGTTAGCGACGACTTCTGAAGACGCAACGAGACGCGACGGGTTTGCGCCCAGACGCGACGAGACGATGCGGGATCTGCGCCCAACCATGCCTACACCCGCCGACTTGTTGCGGGAGCTGCTTGCCCAAGCATGCCTAGCGTGCAAGGCCTGCGTGCCCAAGGTCTGTGTGCAAGGCTAGTGCCCAAGGCTAGTGCGCAAGGCTAGTGCCCAAGGCTAGTGAGCAAGGCCTGGGTGCAAGGCTAGTGTGCAAGGCTTGTATGCAAGGCTAGTGTGCAAGGCTGCTGTGCAAGGCTTGTGGGCAAGGCTGGTGCGCAAGGCTAGTGCCCAAGGGTTGTGTGCAAGGCTAGTGCCCAAGGCTAGTGCGCAAGGCTCGTGCCCAAGGCTAGTTCGCAAGGCTTGTGTGCAAGGCTAGTGCGATGGGCCAGTGCCCAAGGCTTGTGAGCAAGGCTTGTATGCATGGCTTGTGCGCAAGGCTTGTGTCCAAGGCTTTTGTGCAAGGCTCGTGCGCAAGGCTAGTGTGCAAGGCTTGTGCGCATTGGCAGGTAGCCCACCACCATGCACGATCCAAATGCCACTCACGCGACAACACGGTGCCAAGCCGGGCATGGTGTGCACTCAAAACCAATCAACGGACAGAGGTCATGCGTCATGGGGGGGATCTAGCAAGGCCATGGGGAAGGTCATGGAGGACCTTGGAAGCAAGCGCAAGACGAGAGCGAATCGAACAAGGGGCCAGGACGGGGCCTTGTGCCCATGGTCTTCGCAAGACTGCGTCCAAGGCGCCCGAAAGCCCAAGGGAACCCAAACCCGGCCGACACTTGCAATCGCACATGCTCTCTGCAACACACCATCAATGCCGCCCAACGGGGCCAGCACGAGCAGTCATCCGCGGTCCCCTGGCCCTGCGCACGTTTGTCTTTGAAACCGAGCATCAATGCCACAGAAAGTGCCGGGGCGCCAGCTGGAGCCATCATCCGCGTTGCCATGGCTCGCTTGGCCTTGGCTTGCCAGGCCCCGACAGGAGCAATCGCGCATTTTCTTTGCAACCGACCATCAATGCCGCCCAACGGGGCCAGCACGAGCAGTCATCCGCGGTCCCCTGGCCCTGCGCACGTTTGTCTTTGAAACCGAGCATCAATGCCACAGAAAGTGCCGGGGCGCCAGCTGGAGCCATCATCCGCGTTGCCATGGCTCGCTTGGCCTTGGCTTGCCAGTCCCCGACACGAGCAATCGCGCATTTTCTTTGCAACCGACCATCAATGCCGCCCAACGAGGCCAGCACGAGCAGTCATCCGCGGTCCCCTGGCCCTGCGCACGTTTGTCTTTGAAACCGAGCATCAATGCCACAGAAAGTGCCCGGGCTCCAGCTGGAGCCATCATCCGACGTGCCATGGCTTTGGTCCCATGGTCTTCGCAACCGAGCATTCGTGACACCCGACGGGGCCAGGACACCAACCCTTCCGACAGGAGCATTCGCGCATGTTCTTTGGCCACACAACGGCGCCAGCACGAGCAAAATCATCAGCGGTGCGGTGGCCTTGCACGGCCTTTTGTCTTTGGAACCAACCATCAGTGCCACGGGAAGTGCCGGAGTCCCGGCATCCGCGGTGCCAAGTCATTGCGCCCTTGGTCTCTGCAGCGGGGCATGCCGGGCACTCCCAACCATTGCAAGCAAGCAAGAAAGAAAGTAAGTAAGTAAGTAAGTATTACATATAGGGGCGGGACATGCGGGGAGTTCTGCGAAACGTGCACTACGGGGCACACGCGTACCTACCGGGGCATACCGACCCCTATTGGGGCACACGTGTGCATATCGGGGCATACCGGGCCTATCAGGGCACACGCGTACATACCGGGGCATACCGAGCCCTACTGGGGCACACGTGCGCATATCGGGGCGTACCAAGCCTATCGGGGCATTCGCATGTATCCCAAGGCATACCGAGTCTATCCGGGCATACGCGTTCATACCGGGGCGTAACGGGCCTATCGGGGCATACTTGGGCATATCCGGGCAAAAAATGCCCAAAACTTGCGCAACCTTGGCAACCGTGGTCCATTCCTCACTATATGCCATGGCCTTGTGCCCATGGTCTTCACAAGACAGCATCCAAGGCGCCTGAAAGGCCAAGGGAGCCCAACCCAGCAATGCCCAGCCAAGGCCAGGCATTCCAGTGCCTGCCCGGGCAAAAACGCCCAAAGCATGCCCCATTCCTTAGCCTATCCAGGCAAAAACGCCCAAAACCAGCCCATTCCAGTGCCTATCCGGGCAAAAACGCCCAAAGCATGCCCATTCCTTAGCCTGTCCAGGCAAAAACGCCCAAAACCAGCACATTCCAGTGCCTATCCGGGCAAAAACGCCCTAAACCTGCGCATTCCAGCGCCCCGCAGCATGCCACCCTCCTATAGGGTTTGCGCAACCAACCCGCCTAACCACCAGTGGCAACCAAAGGTGCTGTTAGCGACGACTTCTGAAGACGCAACGAGACGCGACGGGTTTGCGCCCAGACGCGACGAGACGATGCGGGATCTGCGCCCAACCATGCCTACACCCGCCGACTTGTTGCGGGAGCTGCTTGCCCAAGCATGCCTAGCGTGCAAGGCCTGCGTGCCCAAGGTCTGTGTGCAAGGCTAGTGCCCAAGGCTAGTGCGCAAGGCTAGTGCCCAAGGCTAGTGAGCAAGGCCTGGGTGCAAGGCTAGTGTGCAAGGCTTGTATGCAAGGCTAGTGTGCAAGGCTGCTGTGCAAGGCTTGTGGGCAAGGCTGGTGCGCAAGGCTAGTGCCCAAGGGTTGTGTGCAAGGCTAGTGCCCAAGGCTAGTGCGCAAGGCTCGTGCCCAAGGCTAGTTCGCAAGGCTTGTGTGCAAGGCTAGTGCGATGGGCCAGTGCCCAAGGCTTGTGAGCAAGGCTTGTATGCATGGCTTGTGCGCAAGGCTTGTGTCCAAGGCTTTTGTGCAAGGCTCGTGCGCAAGGCTAGTGTGCAAGGCTTGTGCGCATTGGCAGGTAGCCCACCACCATGCACGATCCAAATGCCACTCACGCGACAACACGGTGCCAAGCCGGGCATGGTGTGCACTCAAAACCAATCAACGGACAGAGGTCATGCGTCATGGGGGGGATCTAGCAAGGCCATGGGGAAGGTCATGGAGGACCTTGGAAGCAAGCGCAAGACGAGAGCGAATCGAACAAGGGGCCAGGACGGGGCCTTGTGCCCATGGTCTTCGCAAGACTGCGTCCAAGGCGCCCGAAAGCCCAAGGGAACCCAAACCCGGCCGACACTTGCAATCGCACATGCTCTCTGCAACACACCATCAATGCCGCCCAACGGGGCCAGCACGAGCAGTCATCCGCGGTCCCCTGGCCCTGCGCACGTTTGTCTTTGAAACCGAGCATCAATGCCACAGAAAGTGCCGGGGCGCCAGCTGGAGCCATCATCCGCGTTGCCATGGCTCGCTTGGCCTTGGCTTGCCAGGCCCCGACAGGAGCAATCGCGCATTTTCTTTGCAACCGACCATCAATGCCGCCCAACGGGGCCAGCACGAGCAGTCATCCGCGGTCCCCTGGCCCTGCGCACGTTTGTCTTTGAAACCGAGCATCAATGCCACAGAAAGTGCCGGGGCGCCAGCTGGAGCCATCATCCGCGTTGCCATGGCTCGCTTGGCCTTGGCTTGCCAGTCCCCGACACGAGCAATCGCGCATTTTCTTTGCAACCGACCATCAATGCCGCCCAACGAGGCCAGCACGAGCAGTCATCCGCGGTCCCCTGGCCCTGCGCACGTTTGTCTTTGAAACCGAGCATCAATGCCACAGAAAGTGCCGGGGCGCCAGCTGGAGCCATCATCCGACGTGCCATGGCTTTGGTCCCATGGTCTTCGCAACCGAGCATTCGTGACACCCGACGGGGCCAGGACACCAACCCTTCCGACAGGAGCATTCGCGCATGTTCTTTGGCCACACAAAGGCGCCAGCACGAGCAAAATCATCCGCGGTGCGGTGGCCTTGCACGGCCTTTTGTCTTTGGAACCAACCATCAGTGCCACGGGAAGTGCCGGAGTCCCGGCATCCGCGGTGCCAAGTCATTGCGCCCTTGGTCT
>NW_027519116.1:102500-112500 GCF_043159265.1 Tasmannia lanceolata
TTCTGAAGACGCAACGAGACGCGACGGGTTTGCGCCCAGACGCGACGAGACGATGCGGGATCTGCGCCCAACCATGCCTACACCCGCCGACTTGTTGCGGGAGCTGCTTGCCCAAGCATGCCTAGCGTGCAAGGCCTGCGTGCCCAAGGTCTGTGTGCAAGGCTAGTGCCCAAGGCTAGTGCGCAAGGCTAGTGCCCAAGGCTAGTGAGCAAGGCCTGGGTGCAAGGCTAGTGTGCAAGGCTTGTATGCAAGGCTAGTGTGCAAGGCTGCTGTGCAAGGCTTGTGGGCAAGGCTGGTGCGCAAGGCTAGTGCCCAAGGGTTGTGTGCAAGGCTAGTGCCCAAGGCTAGTGCGCAAGGCTCGTGCCCAAGGCTAGTTCGCAAGGCTTGTGTGCAAGGCTAGTGCGATGGGCCAGTGCCCAAGGCTTGTGAGCAAGGCTTGTATGCATGGCTTGTGCGCAAGGCTTGTGTCCAAGGCTTTTGTGCAAGGCTCGTGCGCAAGGCTAGTGTGCAAGGCTTGTGCGCATTGGCAGGTAGCCCACCACCATGCACGATCCAAATGCCACTCACGCGACAACACGGTGCCAAGCCGGGCATGGTGTGCACTCAAAACCAATCAACGGACAGAGGTCATGCGTCATGGGGGGGATCTAGCAAGGCCATGGGGAAGGTCATGGAGGACCTTGGAAGCAAGCGCAAGACGAGAGCGAATCGAACAAGGGGCCAGGACGGGGCCTTGTGCCCATGGTCTTCGCAAGACTGCGTCCAAGGCGCCCGAAAGCCCAAGGGAACCCAAACCCGGCCGACACTTGCAATCGCACATGCTCTCTGCAACACACCATCAATGCCGCCCAACGGGGCCAGCACGAGCAGTCATCCGCGGTCCCCTGGCCCTGCGCACGTTTGTCTTTGAAACCGAGCATCAATGCCACAGAAAGTGCCGGGGCGCCAGCTGGAGCCATCATCCGCGTTGCCATGGCTCGCTTGGCCTTGGCTTGCCAGGCCCCGACAGGAGCAATCGCGCATTTTCTTTGCAACCGACCATCAATGCCGCCCAACGGGGCCAGCACGAGCAGTCATCCGCGGTCCCCTGGCCCTGCGCACGTTTGTCTTTGAAACCGAGCATCAATGCCACAGAAAGTGCCGGGGCGCCAGCTGGAGCCATCATCCGCGTTGCCATGGGTCGCTTGGCCTTGGCTTGCCAGTCCCCGACAGGAGCAATCGCGCATTTTCTTTGCAACCGACCATCAATGCTGCCCAACGAGGCCAGCACGAGCAGTCATCCGCGGTCCCCTGGCCCTGCGCATGTTTGTCTTTGAAACCGAGCATCAATGCCACAGAAAGTGCCGGGGCGCCAGCTGGAGCCATCATCCGACGTGCCATGGCTTTGGTCCCATGGTCTTCGCAACCGAGCATTCGTGACACCCGACGGGGCCAGGACACCAACCCTTCCGACAGGAGCATTCGCGCATGTTCTTTGGCCACACAACGGCGCCAGCACGAGCAAAATCATCAGCGGTGCGGTGGCCTTGCACGGCCTTTTGTCTTTGGAACCAACCATCAGTGCCACGGGAAGTGCCGGAGTCCCGGCATCCGCGGTGCCAAGTCATTGCGCCCTTGGTCTCTGCAGCGGGGCATGCCGGGCACTCCCAACCATTGCAAGCAAGCAAGAAAGAAAGTAAGTAAGTAAGTAAGTATTACATATAGGGGCGGGACATGCGGGGAGTTCTGCGAAACGTGCACTACGGGGCACACGCGTACCTACCGGGGCATACCGACCCCTATTGGGGCACACGTGTGCATATCGGGGCATACCGGGCCTATCAGGGCACACGCGTACATACCGGGGCATACCGAGCCCTACTGGGGCACACGTGCGCATATCGGGGCGTACCAAGCCTATCGGGGCATTCGCATGTATCCCAAGGCATACCGAGTCTATCCGGGCATACGCGTTCATACCGGGGCGTAACGGGCCTATCGGGGCATACTTGGGCATATCCGGGCAAAAAATGCCCAAAACTTGCGCAACCTTGGCAACCGTGGTCCATTCCTCACTATATGCCATGGCCTTGTGCCCATGGTCTTCACAAGACAGCATCCAAGGCGCCTGAAAGGCCAAGGGAGCCCAACCCAGCAATGCCCAGCCAAGGCCAGGCATTCCAGTGCCTGCCCGGGCAAAAACGCCCAAAGCATGCCCCATTCCTTAGCCTATCCAGGCAAAAACGCCCAAAACCAGCCCATTCCAGTGCCTATCCGGGCAAAAACGCCCAAAGCATGCCCATTCCTTAGCCTGTCCAGGCAAAAACGCCCAAAACCAGCACATTCCAGTGCCTATCCGGGCAAAAACGCCCTAAACCTGCGCATTCCAGCGCCCCGCAGCATGCCACCCTCCTATAGGGTTTGCGCAACCAACCCGCCTAACCACCAGTGGCAACCAAAGGTGCTGTTAGCGACGACTTCTGAAGACGCAACGAGACGCGACGGGTTTGCGCCCAGACGCGACGAGACGATGCGGGATCTGCGCCCAACCATGCCTACACCCGCCGACTTGTTGCGGGAGCTGCTTGCCCAAGCATGCCTAGCGTGCAAGGCCTGCGTGCCCAAGGTCTGTGTGCAAGGCTAGTGCCCAAGGCTAGTGCGCAAGGCTAGTGCCCAAGGCTAGTGAGCAAGGCCTGGGTGCAAGGCTAGTGTGCAAGGCTTGTATGCAAGGCTAGTGTGCAAGGCTGCTGTGCAAGGCTTGTGGGCAAGGCTGGTGCGCAAGGCTAGTGCCCAAGGGTTGTGTGCAAGGCTAGTGCCCAAGGCTAGTGCGCAAGGCTCGTGCCCAAGGCTAGTTCGCAAGGCTTGTGTGCAAGGCTAGTGCGATGGGCCAGTGCCCAAGGCTTGTGAGCAAGGCTTGTATGCATGGCTTGTGCGCAAGGCTTGTGTCCAAGGCTTTTGTGCAAGGCTCGTGCGCAAGGCTAGTGTGCAAGGCTTGTGCGCATTGGCAGGTAGCCCACCACCATGCACGATCCAAATGCCACTCACGCGACAACACGGTGCCAAGCCGGGCATGGTGTGCACTCAAAACCAATCAACGGACAGAGGTCATGCGTCATGGGGGGGATCTAGCAAGGCCATGGGGAAGGTCATGGAGGACCTTGGAAGCAAGCGCAAGACGAGAGCGAATCGAACAAGGGGCCAGGACGGGGCCTTGTGCCCATGGTCTTCGCAAGACTGCGTCCAAGGCGCCCGAAAGCCCAAGGGAACCCAAACCCGGCCGACACTTGCAATCGCACATGCTCTCTGCAACACACCATCAATGCCGCCCAACGGGGCCAGCACGAGCAGTCATCCGCGGTCCCCTGGCCCTGCGCACGTTTGTCTTTGAAACCGAGCATCAATGCCACAGAAAGTGCCGGGGCGCCAGCTGGAGCCATCATCCGCGTTGCCATGGCTCGCTTGGCCTTGGCTTGCCAGGCCCCGACAGGAGCAATCGCGCATTTTCTTTGCAACCGACCATCAATGCCGCCCAACGGGGCCAGCACGAGCAGTCATCCGCGGTCCCCTGGCCCTGCGCACGTTTGTCTTTGAAACCGAGCATCAATGCCACAGAAAGTGCCGGGGCGCCAGCTGGAGCCATCATCCGCGTTGCCATGGCTCGCTTGGCCTTGGCTTGCCAGTCCCCGACACGAGCAATCGCGCATTTTCTTTGCAACCGACCATCAATGCCGCCCAACGAGGCCAGCACGAGCAGTCATCCGCGGTCCCCTGGCCCTGCGCACGTTTGTCTTTGAAACCGAGCATCAATGCCACAGAAAGTGCCCGGGCTCCAGCTGGAGCCATCATCCGACGTGCCATGGCTTTGGTCCCATGGTCTTCGCAACCGAGCATTCGTGACACCCGACGGGGCCAGGACACCAACCCTTCCGACACGAGCATTCGCGCATGTTCTTTGGCCACACAACGGCGCCAGCACGAGCAAAATCATCAGCGGTGCGGTGGCCTTGCACGGCCTTTTGTCTTTGGAACCAACCATCAGTGCCACGGGAAGTGCCGGAGACCCGGCATCCGCGGTGCCAAGTCATTGCGCCCTTGGTCTCTGCAGCGGGGCATGCCGGGCACTCCCAACCATTGCAAGCAAGCAAGCAAGCAAGAAAGAAAGTAAGTAAGTAAGTATTACATATAGGGGCGGGACATGCGGGGAGTTCTGCGAAACGTGCACTACGGGGCACACGCGTACCTACCGGGGCATACCGACCCCTATTGGGGCACACGTGTGCATATCGGGGCATACCGGGCCTATCAGGGCACACGCGTACATACCGGGGCATACCGAGCCCTACTGGGGCACACGTGCGCATATCGGGGCGTACCAAGCCTATCGGGGCATTCGCATGTATCCCAAGGCATACCGAGTCTATCCGGGCATACGCGTTCATACCGGGGCGTAACGGGCCTATCGGGGCATACTTGGGCATATCCGGGCAAAAAATGCCCAAAACTTGCGCAACCTTGGCAACCGTGGTCCATTCCTCACTATATGCCATGGCCTTGTGCCCATGGTCTTCACAAGACAGCATCCAAGGCGCCTGAAAGGCCAAGGGAGCCCAACCCAGCAATGCCCAGCCAAGGCCAGGCATTCCAGTGCCTGCCCGGGCAAAAACGCCCAAAGCATGCCCCATTCCTTAGCCTATCCAGGCAAAAACGCCCAAAACCAGCCCATTCCAGTGCCTATCCGGGCAAAAACGCCGAAAGCATGCCCATTCCTTAGCCTGTCCAGGCAAAAACGCCCAAAACCAGCACATTCCAGTGCCTATCCGGGCAAAAACGCCCTAAACCTGCGCATTCCAGCGCCCCGCAGCATGCCACCCTCCTATAGGGTTTGCGCAACCAACCCGCCTAACCACCAGTGGCAACCAAAGGTGCTGTTAGCGACGACTTCTGAAGACGCAACGAGACGCGACGGGTTTGCGCCCAGACGCGACGAGACGATGCGGGATCTGCGCCCAACCATGCCTACACCCGCCGACTTGTTGCGGGAGCTGCTTGCCCAAGCATGCCTAGCGTGCAAGGCCTGCGTGCCCAAGGTCTGTGTGCAAGGCTAGTGCCCAAGGCTAGTGCGCAAGGCTAGTGCCCAAGGCTAGTGAGCAAGGCCTGGGTGCAAGGCTAGTGTGCAAGGCTTGTATGCAAGGCTAGTGTGCAAGGCTGCTGTGCAAGGCTTGTGGGCAAGGCTGGTGCGCAAGGCTAGTGCCCAAGGGTTGTGTGCAAGGCTAGTGCCCAAGGCTAGTGCGCAAGGCTCGTGCCCAAGGCTAGTTCGCAAGGCTTGTGTGCAAGGCTAGTGCGATGGGCCAGTGCCCAAGGCTTGTGAGCAAGGCTTGTATGCATGGCTTGTGCGCAAGGCTTGTGTCCAAGGCTTTTGTGCAAGGCTCGTGCGCAAGGCTAGTGTGCAAGGCTTGTGCGCATTGGCAGGTAGCCCACCACCATGCACGATCCAAATGCCACTCACGCGACAACACGGTGCCAAGCCGGGCATGGTGTGCACTCAAAACCAATCAACGGACAGAGGTCATGCGTCATGGGGGGGATCTAGCAAGGCCATGGGGAAGGTCATGGAGGACCTTGGAAGCAAGCGCAAGACGAGAGCGAATCGAACAAGGGGCCAGGACGGGGCCTTGTGCCCATGGTTTTCGCAAGACTGCGTCCAAGGCGCCCGAAAGCCCAAGGGAACCCAAACCCGGCCGACACTTGCAATCGCACATGCTCTCTGCAACACACCATCAATGCCGCCCAACGGGGCCAGCACGAGCAGTCATCCGCGGTCCCCTGGCCCTGCGCACGTTTGTCTTTGAAACCGAGCATCAATGCCACAGAAAGTGCCGGGGCGCCAGCTGGAGCCATCATCCGCGTTGCCATGGCTCGCTTGGCCTTGGCTTGCCAGGCCCCGACAGGAGCAATCGCGCATTTTCTTTGCAACCGACCATCAATGCCGCCCAACGGGGCCAGCACGAGCAGTCATCCGCGGTCCCCTGGCCCTGCGCACGTTTGTCTTTGAAACCGAGCATCAATGCCACAGAAAGTGCCGGGGCGCCAGCTGGAGCCATCATCCGCGTTGCCATGGCTCGCTTGGCCTTGGCTTGCCAGTCCCCGACAGGAGCAATCGCGCATTTTCTTTGCAACCGACCATCAATGCTGCCCAACGAGGCCAGCACGAGCAGTCATCCGCGGTCCCCTGGCCCTGCGCATGTTTGTCTTTGAAACCGAGCATCAATGCCACAGAAAGTGCCGGGGCGCCAGCTGGAGCCATCATCCGACGTGCCATGGCTTTGGTCCCATGGTCTTCGCAACCGAGCATTCGTGACACCCGACGGGGCCAGGACACCAACCCTTCCGACAGGAGCATTCGCGCATGTTCTTTGGCCACACAACGGCGCCAGCACGAGCAAAATCATCAGCGGTGCGGTGGCCTTGCACGGCCTTTTGTCTTTGGAACCAACCATCAGTGCCACGGGAAGTGCCGGAGTCCCGGCATCCGCGGTGCCAAGTCATTGCGCCCTTGGTCTCTGCAGCGGGGCATGCCGGGCACTCCCAACCATTGCAAGCAAGCAAGAAAGAAAGTAAGTAAGTAAGTAAGTATTACATATAGGGGCGGGACATGCGGGGAGTTCTGCGAAACGTGCACTACGGGGCACACGCGTACCTACCGGGGCATACCGACCCCTATTGGGGCACACGTGTGCATATCGGGGCATACCGGGCCTATCAAGGCACACGCGTACATACCGGGGCATACCGAGCCCTACTGGGGCACACGTGCGCATATCGGGGCGTACCAAGCCTATCGGGGCATTCGCATGTATCCCAAGGCATACCGAGTCTATCCGGGCATACGCGTTCATACCGGGGCGTAACGGGCCTATCGGGGCATACTTGGGCATATCCGGGCAAAAAATGCCCAAAACTTGCGCAACCTTGGCAACCGTGGTCCATTCCTCACTATATGCCATGGCCTTGTGCCCATGGTCTTCACAAGACAGCATCCAAGGCGCCTGAAAGGCCAAGGGAGCCCAACCCAGCAATGCCCAGCCAAGGCCAGGCATTCCAGTGCCTGCCCGGGCAAAAACGCCCAAAGCATGCCCCATTCCTTAGCCTATCCAGGCAAAAACGCCCAAAACCAGCCCATTCCAGTGCCTATCCGGGCAAAAACGCCGAAAGCATGCCCATTCCTTAGCCTGTCCAGGCAAAAACGCCCAAAACCAGCACATTCCAGTGCCTATCCGGGCAAAAACGCCCTAAACCTGCGCATTCCAGCGCCCCGCAGCATGCCACCCTCCTATAGGGTTTGCGCAACCAACCCGCCTAACCACCAGTGGCAACCAAAGGTGCTGTTAGCGACGACTTCTGAAGACGCAACGAGACGCGACGGGTTTGCGCCCAGACGCGACGAGACGATGCGGGATCTGCGCCCAACCATGCCTACACCCGCCGACTTGTTGCGGGAGCTGCTTGCCCAAGCATGCCTAGCGTGCAAGGCCTGCGTGCCCAAGGTCTGTGTGCAAGGCTAGTGCCCAAGGCTAGTGCGCAAGGCTAGTGCCCAAGGCTAGTGAGCAAGGCCTGGGTGCAAGGCTAGTGTGCAAGGCTTGTATGCAAGGCTAGTGTGCAAGGCTGCTGTGCAAGGCTTGTGGGCAAGGCTGGTGCGCAAGGCTAGTGCCCAAGGGTTGTGTGCAAGGCTAGTGCCCAAGGCTAGTGCGCAAGGCTCGTGCCCAAGGCTAGTTCGCAAGGCTTGTGTGCAAGGCTAGTGCGATGGGCCAGTGCCCAAGGCTTGTGAGCAAGGCTTGTATGCATGGCTTGTGCGCAAGGCTTGTGTCCAAGGCTTTTGTGCAAGGCTCGTGCGCAAGGCTAGTGTGCAAGGCTTGTGCGCATTGGCAGGTAGCCCACCACCATGCACGATCCAAATGCCACTCACGCGACAACACGGTGCCAAGCCGGGCATGGTGTGCACTCAAAACCAATCAACGGACAGAGGTCATGCGTCATGGGGGGGATCTAGCAAGGCCATGGGGAAGGTCATGGAGGACCTTGGAAGCAAGCGCAAGACGAGAGCGAATCGAACAAGGGGCCAGGACGGGGCCTTGTGCCCATGGTCTTCGCAAGACTGCGTCCAAGGCGCCCGAAAGCCCAAGGGAACCCAAACCCGGCCGACACTTGCAATCGCACATGCTCTCTGCAACACACCATCAATGCCGCCCAACGGGGCCAGCACGAGCAGTCATCCGCGGTCCCCTGGCCCTGCGCACGTTTGTCTTTGAAACCGAGCATCAATGCCACAGAAAGTGCCGGGGCGCCAGCTGGAGCCATCATCCGCGTTGCCATGGCTCGCTTGGCCTTGGCTTGCCAGGCCCCGACAGGAGCAATCGCGCATTTTCTTTGCAACCGACCATCAATGCCGCCCAACGGGGCCAGCACGAGCAGTCATCCGCGGTCCCCTGGCCCTGCGCACGTTTGTCTTTGAAACCGAGCATCAATGCCACAGAAAGTGCCGGGGCGCCAGCTGGAGCCATCATCCGCGTTGCCATGGCTCGCTTGGCCTTGGCTTGCCAGTCCCCGACACGAGCAATCGCGCATTTTCTTTGCAACCGACCATCAATGCCGCCCAACGAGGCCAGCACGAGCAGTCATCCGCGGTCCCCTGGCCCTGCGCACGTTTGTCTTTGAAACCGAGCATCAATGCCACAGAAAGTGCCGGGGCGCCAGCTGGAGCCATCATCCGACGTGCCATGGCTTTGGTCCCATGGTCTTCGCAACCGAGCATTCGTGACACCCGACGGGGCCAGGACACCAACCCTTCCGACAGGAGCATTCGCGCATGTTCTTTGGCCACACAAAGGCGCCAGCACGAGCAAAATCATCCGCGGTGCGGTGGCCTTGCACGGCCTTTTGTCTTTGGAACCAACCATCAGTGCCACGGGAAGTGCCGGAGTCCCGGCATCCGCGGTGCCAAGTCATTGCGCCCTTGGTCTCTGCAGCGGGGCATGCCGGGCACTCCCAACCATTGCAAGCAAGCAAGAAAGAAAGTAAGTAAGTAAGTAAGTATTACATATAGGGGCGGGACATGCGGGGAGATCAGCGAAACGTGCATTACGGGGCACACGCGTACCTACCGGGGCATACCGACCCCTATTGGGGCACACGTGTGCATATCGGGGCATACCGGGCCTATCGGGGCACACGCGTACATACCGGGGCATACCGAGCCCTACTGGGGCACACGTGCGCATATCGGGGCGTACCAAGCCTATCGGGGCATACGCATGTATCCCAAGGCATACCGAGTCTATCCGGGCATACGCGTTCATACCGGGGCGTAACGGGCCTATCGGGGCATACTTGGGCATATCCGGGCAAAAAATGCCCAAAACTTGCGCAACCTTGGCAACCGTGGTCCATTCCTCTCTATATGCCTAGCCTTGGCAACCGTGGTCCATTCCTCACTATATGCCATGGCCTTGTGCCCATGGTCTTCCCAAGACAGCGTCCAAGGCGCCCGGAAGGCCAAGGGAGCCCAACCCAGCGATGCCCTGCTATGGCAAGCCAAGGCCAAGCATTCCGGTGCCTATCCGGGCAAAAATGCGATTCCTCTCTATATGCCTAGCCTTGGCAACCGTGGTCCATTCCTCACCATATGCCATGGCCTTGTGCCCATGGTCTTCCCAAGACAGCGTCCAAGGCGCCCGGAAGGCCAAGGGAGCCCAACCCAGCAATGCCCTGCTTTGGCAAGCCAAGGCCAAGCATTCCGGTGCCTAACCTTGGCAACCGTGGTCCTTTCCTCACCATATGCCATGGCCTTGTGCCCATGGTCTTCGCAAGACATCGTCAGAGGCGCCCGGAAGGCCAAGGGAGCCCAACCCAGCAATGCCCTGCTTTGGCAAGCCAAGGCCAAGCATTCCGGTGCCTAACCTTGGCAACCGTGGTCCTTTCCTCACCATATGCCATGGCCTTGTGCCCATGGTCTTCGCAAGACATC
>NW_027519116.1:122500-137500 GCF_043159265.1 Tasmannia lanceolata
AGCAGTCATCCGCGGTCCCCTGGTCCTGCGCACGTTTGTCTTTGAAACCGAGCATCAATGCCACAGAAAGTGCCGGGGCGCCAGCTGGAGCCATCATCCGCGTTGCCATGGCTCGCTTGGCCTTGGCTTGCCAGTCCCCGACACGAGCAATCGCGCATTTTCTTTGCAACCGACCATCAATGCCGCCCAACGAGGCCAGCACGAGCAGTCATCCGCGGTCCCCTGGCCCTGCGCACGTTTGTCTTTGAAACCGAGCATCAATGCCACAGAAAGTGCCGGGGCGCCAGCTGGAGCCATAATCCGCGTTGCCATGGCTCGCTTGGCCTTGGCTTGCCAGTCCCCGACAGGAGCAATCGCGCATTTTCTTTGCAACCGACCATCAATGCTGCCCAACGAGGCCAGCACGAGCAGTCATCCGCGGTCCCCTGGCCCTGCGCACGTTTGTCTTTGAAACCGAGCATCAATGCCACAGAAAGTGCCGGGGCGCCAGCTGGAGCCATCATCCGCGTTGCCATGGCTCGCTTGGCCTTGGCTTGCCAGTCCCCGACACGAGCAATCGCGCATTTTCTTTGCAACCGACCATCAATGCCGCCCAACGAGGCCAGCACAAGCAGTCATCCGCGGTCCCCTGGCCCTGCGCACGTTTGTCTTTGAAACCGAGCATCAATGCCACAGAAAGTGCCCGGGCGCCAGCTGGAGCCATCATCCGACGTGCCATGGCTTTGGTCCCATGGTCTTCGCAACCGAGCATTCGTGACACCCGACGGGGCCAGGACACCAACCCTTCCGACACGAGCATTCGCGCATGTTCTTTGGCCACACAACGACGCCAGCACGAGCAAAATCATCAGCGGTGCGGTGGCCTTGCACGGCCTTTTGTCTTTGGAACCAACCATCAGTGCCACGGGAAGTGCCGGAGTCCCGGCATCCGCGGTGCCAAGTCATTGCGCCCTTGGTCTCTGCAGCGGGGCATGCCGGGCACTCCCAACCATTGCAAGCAAGCAAGAAAGAAAGTAAGTAAGTAAGTAAGTATTACATATAGGGGCGGGACATGCGGGGAGTTCTGCGAAACGTGCACTACGGGGCACACGCGTACCTACCGGGGCATACCGACCCCTATTGGGGCACACGTGTGCATATCGGGGCATACCGGGCCTATCAGGGCACACGCGTACATACCGGGGCATACCGAGCCCTACTGGGGCACACGTGCGCATATCGGGGCGTACCAAGCCTATCGGGGCATTCGCATGTATCCCAAGGCATACCGAGTCTATCCGGGCATACGCGTTCATACCGGGGCGTAACGGGCCTATCGGGGCATACTTGGGCATATCCGGGCAAAAAATGCCCAAAACTTGCGCAACCTTGGCAACCGTGGTCCATTCCTCACTATATGCCATGGCCTTGTGCCCATGGTCTTCACAAGACAGCATCCAAGGCGCCTGAAAGGCCAAGGGAGCCCAACCCAGCAATGCCCAGCCAAGGCCAGGCATTCCAGTGCCTGCCCGGGCAAAAACGCCCAAAGCATGCCCCATTCCTTAGCCTATCCAGGCAAAAACGCCCAAAACCAGCCCATTCCAGTGCCTATCCGGGCAAAAACGCCCAAAGCATGCCCATTCCTTAGCCTGTCCAGGCAAAAACGCCCAAAACCAGCACATTCCAGTGCCTATCCGGGCAAAAACGCCCTAAACCTGCGCATTCCAGCGCCCCGCAGCATGCCACCCTCCTATAGGGTTTGCGCAACCAACCCGCCTAACCACCAGTGGCAACCAAAGGTGCTGTTAGCGACGACTTCTGAAGACGCAACGAGACGCGACGGGTTTGCGCCCAGACGCGACGAGACGATGCGGGATCTGCGCCCAACCATGCCTACACCCGCCGACTTGTTGCGGGAGCTGCTTGCCCAAGCATGCCTAGCGTGCAAGGCCTGCGTGCCCAAGGTCTGTGTGCAAGGCTAGTGCCCAAGGCTAGTGCGCAAGGCTAGTGCCCAAGGCCTAGTGAGCAAGGCCTGGGTGCAAGGCTAGTGTGCAAGGCTTGTATGCAAGGCTAGTGTGCAAGGCTGCTGTGCAAGGCTTGTGGGCAAGGCTGGTGCGCAAGGCTAGTGCCCAAGGGTTGTGTGCAAGGCTAGTGCCCAAGGCTAGTGCGCAAGGCTCGTGCCCAAGGCTAGTTCGCAAGGCTTGTGTGCAAGGCTAGTGCGATGGGCCAGTGCCCAAGGCTTGTGAGCAAGGCTTGTATGCATGGCTTGTGCGCAAGGCTTGTGTCCAAGGCTTTTGTGCAAGGCTCGTGCGCAAGGCTAGTGTGCAAGGCTTGTGCGCATTGGCAGGTAGCCCACCACCATGCACGATCCAAATGCCACTCACGCGACAACACGGTGCCAAGCCGGGCATGGTGTGCACTCAAAACCAATCAACGGACAGAGGTCATGCGTCATGGGGGGGATCTAGCAAGGCCATGGGGAAGGTCATGGAGGACCTTGGAAGCAAGCGCAAGACGAGAGCGAATCGAACAAGGGGCCAGGACGGGGCCTTGTGCCCATGGTCTTCGCAAGACTGCGTCCAAGGCGCCCGAAAGCCCAAGGGAACCCAAACCCGGCCGACACTTGCAATCGCACATGCTCTCTGCAACACACCATCAATGCCGCCCAACGGGGCCAGCACGAGCAGTCATCCGCGGTCCCCTGGCCCTGCGCACGTTTGTCTTTGAAACCGAGCATCAATGCCACAGAAAGTGCCGGGGCGCCAGCTGGAGCCATCATCCGCGTTGCCATGGCTCGCTTGGCCTTGGCTTGCCAGGCCCCGACAGGAGCAATCGCGCATTTTCTTTGCAACCGACCATCAATGCCGCCCAACGGGGCCAGCACGAGCAGTCATCCGCGGTCCCCTGGCCCTGCGCACGTTTGTCTTTGAAACCGAGCATCAATGCCACAGAAAGTGCCGGGGCGCCAGCTGGAGCCATCATCCGCGTTGCCATGGCTCGCTTGGCCTTGGCTTGCCAGTCCCCGACACGAGCAATCGCGCATTTTCTTTGCAACCGACCATCAATGCCGCCCAACGAGGCCAGCACGAGCAGTCATCCGCGGTCCCCTGGCCCTGCGCACGTTTGTCTTTGAAACCGAGCATCAATGCCACAGAAAGTGCCCGGGCTCCAGCTGGAGCCATCATCCGACGTGCCATGGCTTTGGTCCCATGGTCTTCGCAACCGAGCATTCGTGACACCCGACGGGGCCAGGACACCAACCCTTCCGACACGAGCATTCGCGCATGTTCTTTGGCCACACAACGGCGCCAGCACGAGCAAAATCATCAGCGGTGCGGTGGCCTTGCACGGCCTTTTGTCTTTGGAACCAACCATCAGTGCCACGGGAAGTGCCGGAGTCCCGGCATCCGCGGTGCCAAGTCATTGCGCCCTTGGTCTCTGCAGCGGGGCATGCCGGGCACTCCCAACCATTGCAAGCAAGCAAGAAAGAAAGTAAGTAAGTAAGTAAGTATTACATATAGGGGCGGGACATGCGGGGAGTTCTGCGAAACGTGCACTACGGGGCACACGCGTACCTACCGGGGCATACCGACCCCTATTGGGGCACACGTGTGCATATCGGGGCATACCGGGCCTATCAGGGCACACGCGTACATACCGGGGCATACCGAGCCCTACTGGGGCACACGTGCGCATATCGGGGCGTACCAAGCCTATCGGGGCATTCGCATGTATCCCAAGGCATACCGAGTCTATCCGGGCATACGCGTTCATACCGGGGCGTAACGGGCCTATCGGGGCATACTTGGGCATATCCGGGCAAAAAATGCCCAAAACTTGCGCAACCTTGGCAACCGTGGTCCATTCCTCACTATATGCCATGGCCTTGTGCCCATGGTCTTCACAAGACAGCATCCAAGGCGCCTGAAAGGCCAAGGGAGCCCAACCCAGCAATGCCCAGCCAAGGCCAGGCATTCCAGTGCCTGCCCGGGCAAAAACGCCCAAAGCATGCCCCATTCCTTAGCCTATCCAGGCAAAAACGCCCAAAACCAGCCCATTCCAGTGCCTATCCGGGCAAAAACGCCCAAAGCATGCCCATTCCTTAGCCTGTCCAGGCAAAAACGCCCAAAACCAGCACATTCCAGTGCCTATCCGGGCAAAAACGCCCTAAACCTGCGCATTCCAGCGCCCCGCAGCATGCCACCCTCCTATAGGGTTTGCGCAACCAACCCGCCTAACCACCAGTGGCAACCAAAGGTGCTGTTAGCGACGACTTCTGAAGACGCAACGAGACGCGACGGGTTTGCGCCCAGACGCGACGAGACGATGCGGGATCTGCGCCCAACCATGCCTACACCCGCCGACTTGTTGCGGGAGCTGCTTGCCCAAGCATGCCTAGCGTGCAAGGCCTGCGTGCCCAAGGTCTGTGTGCAAGGCTAGTGCCCAAGGCTAGTGCGCAAGGCTAGTGCCCAAGGCTAGTGAGCAAGGCCTGGGTGCAAGGCTAGTGTGCAAGGCTTGTATGCAAGGCTAGTGTGCAAGGCTGCTGTGCAAGGCTTGTGGGCAAGGCTGGTGCGCAAGGCTAGTGCCCAAGGGTTGTGTGCAAGGCTAGTGCCCAAGGCTAGTGCGCAAGGCTCGTGCCCAAGGCTAGTTCGCAAGGCTTGTGTGCAAGGCTAGTGCGATGGGCCAGTGCCCAAGGCTTGTGAGCAAGGCTTGTATGCATGGCTTGTGCGCAAGGCTTGTGTCCAAGGCTTTTGTGCAAGGCTCGTGCGCAAGGCTAGTGTGCAAGGCTTGTGCGCATTGGCAGGTAGCCCACCACCATGCACGATCCAAATGCCACTCACGCGACAACACGGTGCCAAGCCGGGCATGGTGTGCACTCAAAACCAATCAACGGACAGAGGTCATGCGTCATGGGGGGGATCTAGCAAGGCCATGGGGAAGGTCATGGAGGACCTTGGAAGCAAGCGCAAGACGAGAGCGAATCGAACAAGGGGCCAGGACGGGGCCTTGTGCCCATGGTCTTCGCAAGACTGCGTCCAAGGCGCCCGAAAGCCCAAGGGAACCCAAACCCGGCCGACACTTGCAATCGCACATGCTCTCTGCAACACACCATCAATGCCGCCCAACGGGGCCAGCACGAGCAGTCATCCGCGGTCCCCTGGCCCTGCGCACGTTTGTCTTTGAAACCGAGCATCAATGCCACAGAAAGTGCCGGGGCGCCAGCTGGAGCCATCATCCGCGTTGCCATGGCTCGCTTGGCCTTGGCTTGCCAGGCCCCGACAGGAGCAATCGCGCATTTTCTTTGCAACCGACCATCAATGCCGCCCAACGGGGCCAGCACGAGCAGTCATCCGCGGTCCCCTGGCCCTGCGCACGTTTGTCTTTGAAACCGAGCATCAATGCCACAGAAAGTGCCGGGGCGCCAGCTGGAGCCATCATCCGCGTTGCCATGGCTCGCTTGGCCTTGGCTTGCCAGGCCCCGACAGGAGCAATCGCGCATTTTCTTTGCAACCGACCATCAATGCCGCCCAACGGGGCCAGCACGAGCAGTCATCCGCGGTCCCCTGGCCCTGCGCACGTTTGTCTTTGAAACCGAGCATCAATGCCACAGAAAGTGCCGGGGCGCCAGCTGGAGCCATCATCCGCGTTGCCATGGCTCGCTTGGCCTTGGCTTGCCAGTCCCCGACAGGAGCAATCGCGCATTTTCTTTGCAACCGACCATCAATGCTGCCCAACGAGGCCAGCACGAGCAGTCATCCGCGGTCCCCTGGCCCTGCGCATGTTTGTCTTTGAAACCGAGCATCAATGCCACAGAAAGTGCCGGGGCGCCAGCTGGAGCCATCATCCGACGTGCCATGGCTTTGGTCCCATGGTCTTCGCAACCGAGCATTCGTGACACCCGACGGGGCCAGGACACCAACCCTTCCGACAGGAGCATTCGCGCATGTTCTTTGGCCACACAACGGCGCCAGCACGAGCAAAATCATCAGCGGTGCGGTGGCCTTGCACGGCCTTTTGTCTTTGGAACCAACCATCAGTGCCACGGGAAGTGCCGGAGTCCCGGCATCCGCGGTGCCAAGTCATTGCGCCCTTGGTCTCTGCAGCGGGGCATGCCGGGCACTCCCAACCATTGCAAGCAAGCAAGAAAGAAAGTAAGTAAGTAAGTAAGTATTACATATAGGGGCGGGACATGCGGGGAGTTCTGCGAAACGTGCACTACGGGGCACACGCGTACCTACCGGGGCATACAGACCCCTATTGGGGCACACGTGTGCATATCGGGGCATACCGGGCCTATCAGGGCACACGCGTACATACCGGGGCATACCGAGCCCTACTGGGGCACACGTGCGCATATCGGGGCGTACCAAGCCTATCGGGGCATTCGCATGTATCCCAAGGCATACCGAGTCTATCCGGGCATACGCGTTCATACCGGGGCGTAACGGGCCTATCGGGGCATACTTGGGCATATCCGGGCAAAAAATGCCCAAAACTTGCGCAACCTTGGCAACCGTGGTCCATTCCTCACTATATGCCATGGCCTTGTGCCCATGGTCTTCACAAGACAGCATCCAAGGCGCCTGAAAGGCCAAGGGAGCCCAACCCAGCAATGCCCAGCCAAGGCCAGGCATTCCAGTGCCTGCCCGGGCAAAAACGCCCAAAGCATGCCCCATTCCTTAGCCTATCCAGGCAAAAACGCCCAAAACCAGCCCATTCCAGTGCCTATCCGGGCAAAAACGCCCAAAGCATGCCCATTCCTTAGCCTGTCCAGGCAAAAACGCCCAAAACCAGCACATTCCAGTGCCTATCCGGGCAAAAACGCCCTAAACCTGCGCATTCCAGCGCCCCGCAGCATGCCACCCTCCTATAGGGTTTGCGCAACCAACCCGCCTAACCACCAGTGGCAACCAAAGGTGCTGTTAGCGACGACTTCTGAAGACGCAACGAGACGCGACGGGTTTGCGCCCAGACGCGACGAGACGATGCGGGATCTGCGCCCAACCATGCCTACACCCGCCGACTTGTTGCGGGAGCTGCTTGCCCAAGCATGCCTAGCGTGCAAGGCCTGCGTGCCCAAGGTCTGTGTGCAAGGCTAGTGCCCAAGGCTAGTGCGCAAGGCTAGTGCCCAAGGCTAGTGAGCAAGGCCTGGGTGCAAGGCTAGTGTGCAAGGCTTGTATGCAAGGCTAGTGTGCAAGGCTGCTGTGCAAGGCTTGTGGGCAAGGCTGGTGCGCAAGGCTAGTGCCCAAGGGTTGTGTGCAAGGCTAGTGCCCAAGGCTAGTGCGCAAGGCTCGTGCCCAAGGCTAGTTCGCAAGGCTTGTGTGCAAGGCTAGTGCGATGGGCCAGTGCCCAAGGCTTGTGAGCAAGGCTTGTATGCATGGCTTGTGCGCAAGGCTTGTGTCCAAGGCTTTTGTGCAAGGCTCGTGCGCAAGGCTAGTGTGCAAGGCTTGTGCGCATTGGCAGGTAGCCCACCACCATGCACGATCCAAATGCCACTCACGCGACAACACGGTGCCAAGCCGGGCATGGTGTGCACTCAAAACCAATCAACGGACAGAGGTCATGCGTCATGGGGGGGATCTAGCAAGGCCATGGGGAAGGTCATGGAGGACCTTGGAAGCAAGCGCAAGACGAGAGCGAATCGAACAAGGGGCCAGGACGGGGCCTTGTGCCCATGGTCTTCGCAAGACTGCGTCCAAGGCGCCCGAAAGCCCAAGGGAACCCAAACCCGGCCGACACTTGCAATCGCACATGCTCTCTGCAACACACCATCAATGCCGCCCAACGGGGCCAGCACGAGCAGTCATCCGCGGTCCCCTGGCCCTGCGCACGTTTGTCTTTGAAACCGAGCATCAATGCCACAGAAAGTGCCGGGGCGCCAGCTGGAGCCATCATCCGCGTTGCCATGGCTCGCTTGGCCTTGGCTTGCCAGGCCCCGACAGGAGCAATCGCGCATTTTCTTTGCAACCGACCATCAATGCCGCCCAACGGGGCCAGCACGAGCAGTCATCCGCGGTCCCCTGGCCCTGCGCACGTTTGTCTTTGAAACCGAGCATCAATGCCACAGAAAGTGCCGGGGCGCCAGCTGGAGCCATCATCCGCGTTGCCATGGCTCGCTTGGCCTTGGCTTGCCAGTCCCCGACACGAGCAATCGCGCATTTTCTTTGCAACCGACCATCAATGCCGCCCAACGAGGCCAGCACGAGCAGTCATCCGCGGTCCCCTGGCCCTGCGCACGTTTGTCTTTGAAACCGAGCATCAATGCCACAGAAAGTGCCCGGGCTCCAGCTGGAGCCATCATCCGACGTGCCATGGCTTTGGTCCCATGGTCTTCGCAACCGAGCATTCGTGACACCCGACGGGGCCAGGACACCAACCCTTCCGACACGAGCATTCGCGCATGTTCTTTGGCCACACAACGGCGCCAGCACGAGCAAAATCATCAGCGGTGCGGTGGCCTTGCACGGCCTTTTGTCTTTGGAACCAACCATCAGTGCCACGGGAAGTGCCGGAGTCCCGGCATCCGCGGTGCCAAGTCATTGCGCCCTTGGTCTCTGCAGCGGGGCATGCCGGGCACTCCCAACCATTGCAAGCAAGCAAGAAAGAAACTAAGTAAGTAAGTAAGTATTACATATAGGGGCGGGACATGCGGGGAGTTCTGCGAAACGTGCACTACGGGGCACACGCGTACCTACCGGGGCATACAGACCCCTATTGGGGCACACGTGTGCATATCGGGGCATACCGGGCCTATCAGGGCACACGCGTACATACCGGGGCATACCGAGCCCTACTGGGGCACACGTGCGCATATCGGGGCGTACCAAGCCTATCGGGGCATTCGCATGTATCCCAAGGCATACCGAGTCTATCCGGGCATACGCGTTCATACCGGGGCGTAACGGGCCTATCGGGGCATACTTGGGCATATCCGGGCAAAAAATGCCCAAAACTTGCGCAACCTTGGCAACCGTGGTCCATTCCTCACTATATGCCATGGCCTTGTGCCCATGGTCTTCACAAGACAGCATCCAAGGCGCCTGAAAGGCCAAGGGAGCCCAACCCAGCAATGCCCAGCCAAGGCCAGGCATTCCAGTGCCTGCCCGGGCAAAAACGCCCAAAGCATGCCCCATTCCTTAGCCTATCCAGGCAAAAACGCCCAAAACCAGCCCATTCCAGTGCCTATCCGGGCAAAAACGCCCAAAGCATGCCCATTCCTTAGCCTGTCCAGGCAAAAACGCCCAAAACCAGCACATTCCAGTGCCTATCCGGGCAAAAACGCCCTAAACCTGCGCATTCCAGCGCCCCGCAGCATGCCACCCTCCTATAGGGTTTGCGCAACCAACCCGCCTAACCACCAGTGGCAACCAAAGGTGCTGTTAGCGACGACTTCTGAAGACGCAACGAGACGCGACGGGTTTGCGCCCAGACGCGACGAGACGATGCGGGATCTGCGCCCAACCATGCCTACACCCGCCGACTTGTTGCGGGAGCTGCTTGCCCAAGCATGCCTAGCGTGCAAGGCCTGCGTGCCCAAGGTCTGTGTGCAAGGCTAGTGCCCAAGGCTAGTCCGCAAGGCTAGTGCCCAAGGCTAGTGAGCAAGGCCTGGGTGCAAGGCTAGTGTGCAAGGCTTGTATGCAAGGCTAGTGTGCAAGGCTGCTGTGCAAGGCTTGTGGGCAAGGCTGGTGCGCAAGGCTAGTGCCCAAGGGTTGTGTGCAAGGCTAGTGCCCAAGGCTAGTGCGCAAGGCTCGTGCCCAAGGCTAGTTCGCAAGGCTTGTGTGCAAGGCTAGTGCGATGGGCCAGTGCCCAAGGCTTGTGAGCAAGGCTTGTATGCATGGCTTGTGCGCAAGGCTTGTGTCCAAGGCTTTTGTGCAAGGCTCGTGCGCAAGGCTAGTGTGCAAGGCTTGTGCGCATTGGCAGGTAGCCCACCACCATGCACGATCCAAATGCCACTCACGCGACAACACGGTGCCAAGCCGGGCATGGTGTGCACTCAAAACCAATCAACGGACAGAGGTCATGCGTCATGGGGGGGATCTAGCAAGGCCATGGGGAAGGTCATGGAGGACCTTGGAAGCAAGCGCAAGACGAGAGCGAATCGAACAAGGGGCCAGGACGGGGCCTTGTGCCCATGGTCTTCGCAAGACTGCGTCCAAGGCGCCCGAAAGCCCAAGGGAACCCAAACCCGGCCGACACTTGCAATCGCACATGCTCTCAGCAAAACACCATCAATGCTGCCCAACGGGGCCAGCACGAGCAGTCATCCGCGGTCCCCTGGCCCTGCGCACGTTTGTCTTTGAAACCGAGCATCAATGCCACAGAAAGTGCCGGGGCGCCAGCTGGAGCCATCATCCGCGTTGCCATGGCTCGCTTGGCCTTGGCTTGCCAGTCCCCGACACGAGCAATCGCCCATTTTCTTTGCAACCGACCATCAATGCCGCCCAACGAGGCCAGCACGAGCAGTCATCCGCGGTCCCCTGGTCCTGCGCACGTTTGTCTTTGAAACCGAGCATCAATGCCACAGAAAGTGCCGGGGCGCCAGCTGGAGCCATCATCCGCGTTGCCATGGCTCGCTTGGCCTTGGCTTGCCAGTCCCCGACAGGAGCAATCGCGCATTTTCTTTGCAACCGACCATCAATGCTGCCCAACGAGGCCAGCACGAGCAGTCATCCGCGGTCCCCTGGCCCTGCGCACGTTTGTCTTTGAAACCGAGCATCAATGCCACAGAAAGTGCCGGGGCGCCAGCTGGAGCCATCATCCGCGTTGCCATGGCTCGCTTGGCCTTGGCTTGCCAGTCCCCGACACGAGCAATCGCGCATTTTCTTTGCAACCGACCATCAATGCCGCCCAACGAGGCCAGCACGAGCAGTCATCCGCGGTCCCCTGGCCCTGCGCACGTTTGTCTTTGAAACCGAGCATCAATGCCACAGAAAGTGCCCGGGCTCCAGCTGGAGCCATCATCCGACGTGCCATGGCTTTGGTCCCATGGTCTTCGCAACCGAGCATTCGTGACACCCGACGGGGCCAGGACACCAACCCTTCCGACACGAGCATTCGCGCATGTTCTTTGGCCACACAACGGCGCCAGCACGAGCAGAATCATCAGCGGTGCGGTGGCCTTGCACGGCCTTTTGTCTTTGGAACCAACCATCAGTGCCACGGGAAGTGCCGGAGTCCCGGCATCCGCGGTGCCAAGTCATTGCGCCCTTGGTCTCTGCAGCGGGGCATGCCGGGCACTCCCAACCATTGCAAGCAAGCAAGAAAGAAAGTAAGTAAGTAAGTAAGTATTACATATAGGGGCGGGACATGCGGGGAGTTCTGCGAAACGTGCACTACGGGGCACACGCGTACCTACCGGGGCATACCGACCCCTATTGGGGCACACGTGTGCATATCGGGGCATACCGGGCCTATCAGGGCACACGCGTACATACCGGGGCATACCGAGCCCTACTGGGGCACACGTGCGCATATCGGGGCGTACCAAGCCTATCGGGGCATTCGCATGTATCCCAAGGCATACCGAGTCTATCCGGGCATACGCGTTCATACCGGGGCGTAACGGGCCTATCGGGGCATACTTGGGCATATCCGGGCAAAAAATGCCCAAAACTTGCGCAACCTTGGCAACCGTGGTCCATTCCTCACTATATGCCATGGCCTTGTGCCCATGGTCTTCACAAGACAGCATCCAAGGCGCCTGAAAGGCCAAGGGAGCCCAACCCAGCAATGCCCAGCCAAGGCCAGGCATTCCAGTGCCTGCCCGGGCAAAAACGCCCAAAGCATGCCCCATTCCTTAGCCTATCCAGGCAAAAACGCCCAAAACCAGCCCATTCCAGTGCCTATCCGGGCAAAAACGCCCAAAGCATGCCCATTCCTTAGCCTGTCCAGGCAAAAACGCCCAAAACCAGCACATTCCAGTGCCTATCCGGGCAAAAACGCCCTAAACCTGCGCATTCCAGCGCCCCGCAGCATGCCACCCTCCTATAGGGTTTGCGCAACCAACCCGCCTAACCACCAGTGGCAACCAAAGGTGCTGTTAGCGACGACTTCTGAAGACGCAACGAGACGCGACGGGTTTGCGCCCAGACGCGACGAGACGATGCGGGATCTGCGCCCAACCATGCCTACACCCGCCGACTTGTTGCGGGAGCTGCTTGCCCAAGCATGCCTAGCGTGCAAGGCCTGCGTGCCCAAGGTCTGTGTGCAAGGCTAGTGCCCAAGGCTAGTGCGCAAGGCTAGTGCCCAAGGCTAGTGAGCAAGGCCTGGGTGCAAGGCTAGTGTGCAAGGCTTGTATGCAAGGCTAGTGTGCAAGGCTGCTGTGCAAGGCTTGTGGGCAAGGCTGGTGCGCAAGGCTAGTGCCCAAGGGTTGTGTGCAAGGCTAGTGCCCAAGGCTAGTGCGCAAGGCTCGTGCCCAAGGCTAGTTCGCAAGGCTTGTGTGCAATGCTAGTGCGATGGGCCAGTGCCCAAGGCTTGTGAGCAAGGCTTGTATGCATGGCTTGTGCGCAAGGCTTGTGTCCAAGGCTTTTGTGCAAGGCTCGTGCGCAAGGCTAGTGTGCAAGGCTTGTGCGCATTGGCAGGTAGCCCACCACCATGCACGATCCAAATGCCACTCACGCGACAACACGGTGCCAAGCCGGGCATGGTGTGCACTCAAAACCAATCAACGGACAGAGGTCATGCGTCATGGGGGGGATCTAGCAAGGCCATGGGGAAGGTCATGGAGGACCTTGGAAGCAAGCGCAAGACGAGAGCGAATCGAACAAGGGGCCAGGACGGGGCCTTGTGCCCATGGTCTTCGCAAGACTGCGTCCAAGGCGCCCGAAAGCCCAAGGGAACCCAAACCCGGCCGACACTTGCAATCGCACATGCTCTCTGCAACACACCATCAATGCCGCCCAACGGGGCCAGCACGAGCAGTCATCCGCGGTCCCCTGGCCCTGCGCACGTTTGTCTTTGAAACCGAGCATCAATGCCACAGAAAGTGCCGGGGCGCCAGCTGGAGCCATCATCCGCGTTGCCATGGCTCGCTTGGCCTTGGCTTGCCAGGCCCCGACAGGAGCAATCGCGCATTTTCTTTGCAACCGACCATCAATGCCGCCCAACGGGGCCAGCACGAGCAGTCATCCGCGGTCCCCTGGCCCTGCGCACGTTTGTCTTTGAAACCGAGCATCAATGCCACAGAAAGTGCCGGGGCGCCAGCTGGAGCCATCATCCGCGTTGCCATGGCTCGCTTGGCCTTGGCTTGCCAGTCCCCGACACGAGCAATCGCGCATTTTCTTTGCAACCGACCATCAATGCCGCCCAACGAGGCCAGCACGAGCAGTCATCCGCGGTCCCCTGGCCCTGCGCACGTTTGTCTTTGAAACCGAGCATCAATGCCACAGAAAGTGCCGGGGCGCCAGCTGGAGCCATCATCCGACGTGCCATGGCTTTGGTCCCATGGTCTTCGCAACCGAGCATTCGTGACACCCGACGGGGCCAGGACACCAACCCTTCCGACAGGAGCATTCGCGCATGTTCTTTGGCCACACAAAGGCGCCAGCACGAGCAAAATCATCCGCGGTGCGGTGGCCTTGCACGGCCTTTTGTCTTTGGAACCAACCATCAGTGCCACGGGAAGTGCCGGAGTCCCGGCATCCGCGGTGCCAAGTCATTGCGCCCTTGGTCTCTGCAGCGGGGCATGCCGGGCACTCCCAACCATTGCAAGCAAGCAAGAAAGAAAGTAAGTAAGTAAGTAAGTATTACATATAGGGGCGGGACATGCGGGGAGATCAGCGAAACGTGCATTACGGGGCACACGCGTACCTACCGGGGCATACCGACCCCTATTGGGGCACACGTGTGCATATCGGGGCATACCGGGCCTATCGGGGCACACGCGTACATACCGGGGCATACCGAGCCCTACTGGGGCACACGTGCGCATATCGGGGCGTACCAAGCCTATCGGGGCATACGCATGTATCCCAAGGCATACCGAGTCTATCCGGGCATACGCGTTCATACCGGGGCGTAACGGGCCTATCGGGGCATACTTGGGCATATCCGGGCAAAAAATGCCCAAAACTTGCGCAACCTTGGCAACCGTGGTCCATTCCTCTCTATATGCCTAGCCTTGGCAACCGTGGTCCATTCCTCACTATATGCCATGGCCTTGTGCCCATGGTCTTCCCAAGACAGCGTCCAAGGCGCCCGGAAGGCCAAGGGAGCCCAACCCAGCGATGCCCTGCTATGGCAAGCCAAGGCCAAGCATTCCGGTGCCTATCCGGGCAAAAATGCGATTCCTCTCTATATGCCTAGCCTTGGCAACCGTGGTCCATTCCTCACCATATGCCATGGCCTTGTGCCCATGGTCTTCCCAAGACAGCGTCCAAGGCGCCCGGAAGGCCAAGGGAGCCCAACCCAGCAATGCCCTGCTTTGGCAAGCCAAGGCCAAGCATTCCGGTGCCTAACCTTGGCAACCGTGGTCCTTTCCTCACCATATGCCATGGCCTTGTGCCCATGGTCTTCGCAAGACATCGTCAGAGGCGCCCGGAAGGCCAAGGGAGCCCAACCCAGCAATGCCCTGCTTTGGCAAGCCAAGGCCAAGCATTCCGGTGCCTAACCTTGGCAACCGTGGTCCTTTCCTCACCATATGCCATGGCCTTGTGCCCATGGTCTTCGCAAGACATCGTCCAAGGCGCCCAAAAGGCCAAGGGAGCCCAACCCAGCAATGCCCTGCTAGGGCAAGCCAAGGCCAAGCATTCCGGTGCCTAACCTTGGCAACCGTGGTCCTTTCCTCACCATATGCCATGGCCTTGTGCCCATGGTCTTCGCAAGACATCGTCCAAGGCGCCCAAAAGGCCAAGGGAGCCCAACCCAGCAATGCCCTGCTAGGACAAGCCAAGGCCAAGCATTCCGGTGCCTATCCGGGCAAAAACGCCCAAAGCATGCCCATTCCTTAGCCTATCCAGGCAAAAACGCCCAAAATCTGCACATTCTAGTGCCTATCCGGGCAAAAACGCCCACCAGCATGCC
>NW_027519116.1:147500-167500 GCF_043159265.1 Tasmannia lanceolata
GGAGCAATCGCGCATTTTCTTTGCAACCGACCATCAATGCTGCCCAACGAGGCCAGCACGAGCAGTCATCCGCGGTCCCCTGGCCCTGCGCACGTTTGTCTTTGAAACCGAGCATCAATGCCACAGAAAGTGCCGGGGCGCCAGCTGGAGCCATCATCCGCGTTGCCATGGCTCGCTTGGCCTTGGCTTGCCAGTCCCCGACACGAGCAATCGCGCATTTTCTTTGCAACCGACCATCAATGCCGCCCAACGAGGCCAGCACGAGCAGTCATCCGCGGTCCCCTGGCCCTGCGCACGTTTGTCTTTGAAACCGAGCATCAATGCCACAGAAAGTGCCCGGGCGCCAGCTGGAGCCATCATCCGACGTGCCATGGCTTTGGTCCCATGGTCTTCGCAACCGAGCATTCGTGACACCCGACGGGGCCAGGACACCAACCCTTCCGACACGAGCATTCGCGCATGTTCTTTGGCCACACAACGACGCCAGCACGAGCAAAATCATCAGCGGTGCGGTGGCCTTGCACGGCCTTTTGTCTTTGGAACCAACCATCAGTGCCACGGGAAGTGCCGGAGTCCCGGCATCCGCGGTGCCAAGTCATTGCGCCCTTGGTCTCTGCAGCGGGGCATGCCGGGCACTCCCAACCATTGCAAGCAAGCGAGAAAGAAAGTAAGTAAGTAAGTAAGTATTACATATAGGGGCGGGACATGCGGGGAGTTCTGCGAAACGTGCACTACGGGGCACACGCGTACCTACCGGGGCATACCGACCCCTATTGGGGCACACGTGTGCATATCGGGGCATACCGGGCCTATCAGGGCACACGCGTACATACCGGGGCATACCGAGCCCTACTGGGGCACACGTGCGCATATCGGGGCGTACCAAGCCTATCGGGGCATTCGCATGTATCCCAAGGCATACCGAGTCTATCCGGGCATACGCGTTCATACCGGGGCGTAACGGGCCTATCGGGGCATACTTGGGCATATCCGGGCAAAAAATGCCCAAAACTTGCGCAACCTTGGCAACCGTGGTCCATTCCTCACTATATGCCATGGCCTTGTGCCCATGGTCTTCACAAGACAGCATCCAAGGCGCCTGAAAGGCCAAGGGAGCCCAACCCAGCAATGCCCAGCCAAGGCCAGGCATTCCAGTGCCTGCCCGGGCAAAAACGCCCAAAGCATGCCCCATTCCTTAGCCTATCCAGGCAAAAACGCCCAAAACCAGCCCATTCCAGTGCCTATCCGGGCAAAAACGCCCAAAGCATGCCCATTCCTTAGCCTGTCCAGGCAAAAACGCCCAAAACCAGCACATTCCAGTGCCTATCCGGGCAAAAACGCCCTAAACCTGCGCATTCCAGCGCCCCGCAGCATGCCACCCTCCTATAGGGTTTGCGCAACCAACCCGCCTAACCACCAGTGGCAACCAAAGGTGCTGTTAGCGACGACTTCTGAAGACGCAACGAGACGCGACGGGTTTGCGCCCAGACGCGACGAGACGATGCGGGATCTGCGCCCAACCATGCCTACACCCGCCGACTTGTTGCGGGAGCTGCTTGCCCAAGCATGCCTAGCGTGCAAGGCCTGCGTGCCCAAGGTCTGTGTGCAAGGCTAGTGCCCAAGGCTAGTCCGCAAGGCTAGTGCCCAAGGCTAGTGAGCAAGGCCTGGGTGCAAGGCTAGTGTGCAAGGCTTGTATGCAAGGCTAGTGTGCAAGGCTGCTGTGCAAGGCTTGTGGGCAAGGCTGGTGCGCAAGGCTAGTGCCCAAGGGTTGTGTGCAAGGCTAGTGCCCAAGGCTAGTGCGCAAGGCTCGTGCCCAAGGCTAGTTCGCAAGGCTTGTGTGCAAGGCTAGTGCGATGGGCCAGTGCCCAAGGCTTGTGAGCAAGGCTTGTATGCATGGCTTGTGCGCAAGGCTTGTGTCCAAGGCTTTTGTGCAAGGCTCGTGCGCAAGGCTAGTGTGCAAGGCTTGTGCGCATTGGCAGGTAGCCCACCACCATGCACGATCCAAATGCCACTCACGCGACAACACGGTGCCAAGCCGGGCATGGTGTGCACTCAAAACCAATCAACGGACAGAGGTCATGCGTCATGGGGGGGATCTAGCAAGGCCATGGGGAAGGTCATGGAGGACCTTGGAAGCAAGCGCAAGACGAGAGCGAATCGAACAAGGGGCCAGAACGGGGCCTTGTGCCCATGGTCTTCGCAAGACTGCGTCCAAGGCGCCCGAAAGCCCAAGGGAACCCAAACCCGGCCGACACTTGCAATCGCACATGCTCTCAGCAACACACCATCAATGCTGCCCAACGGGGCCAGCACGAGCAGTCATCCGCGGTCCCCTGGCCCTGCGCACGTTTGTCTTTGAAACCGAGCATCAATGCCACAGAAAGTGCCGGGGCGCCAGCTGGAGCCATCATCCGCGTTGCCATGGCTCGCTTGGCCTTGGCTTGCCAGTCCCCGACACGAGCAATCGCGCATTTTCTTTGCAACCGACCATCAATGCCGCCCAACGAGGCCAGCACGAGCAGTCATCCGCGGTCCCCTGGTCCTGCGCACGTTTGTCTTTGAAACCGAGCATCAATGCCACAGAAAGTGCCGGGGCGCCAGCTGGAGCCATCATCCGCGTTGCCATGGCTCGCTTGGCCTTGGCTTGCCAGTCCCCGACAGGAGCAATCGCGCATTTTCTTTGCAACCGACCATCAATGCTGCCCAACGAGGCCAGCACGAGCAGTCATCCGCGGTCCCCTGGCCCTGCGCACGTTTGTCTTTGAAACCGAGCATCAATGCCACAGAAAGTGCCGGGGCGCCAGCTGGAGCCATCATCCGCGTTGCCATGGCTCGCTTGGCCTTGGCTTGCCAGTCCCCGACACGAGCAATCGCGCATTTTCTTTGCAACCGACCATCAATGCCGCCCAACGAGGCCAGCACGAGCAGTCATCCGCGGTCCCCTGGCCCTGCGCACGTTTGTCTTTGAAACCGAGCATCAATGCCACAGAAAGTGCCCGGGCTCCAGCTGGAGCCATCATCCGACGTGCCATGGCTTTGGTCCCATGGTCTTCGCAACCGAGCATTCGTGACACCCGACGGGGCCAGGACACCAACCCTTCCGACACGAGCATTCGCGCATGTTCTTTGGCCACACAACGGCGCCAGCACGAGCAAAATCATCAGCGGTGCGGTGGCCTTGCACGGCCTTTTGTCTTTGGAACCAACCATCAGTGCCACGGGAAGTGCCGGAGTCCCGGCATCCGCGGTGCCAAGTCATTGCGCCCTTGGTCTCTGCAGCGGGGCATGCCGGGCACTCCCAACCATTGCAAGCAAGCAAGAAAGAAAGTAAGTAAGTAAGTAAGTATTACATATAGGGGCGGGACATGCGGGGAGTTCTGCGAAACGTGCACTACGGGGCACACGCGTACCTACCGGGGCATACCGACCCCTATTGGGGCACACGTGTGCATATCGGGGCATACCGGGCCTATCAGGGCACACGCGTACATACCGGGGCATACCGAGCCCTACTGGGGCACACGTGCGCATATCGGGGCGTACCAAGCCTATCGGGGCATTCGCATGTATCCCAAGGCATACCGAGTCTATCCGGGCATACGCGTTCATACCGGGGCGTAACGGGCCTATCGGGGCATACTTGGGCATATCCGGGCAAAAAATGCCCAAAACTTGCGCAACCTTGGCAACCGTGGTCCATTCCTCACTATATGCCATGGCCTTGTGCCCATGGTCTTCACAAGACAGCATCCAAGGCGCCTGAAAGGCCAAGGGAGCCCAACCCAGCAATGCCCAGCCAAGGCCAGGCATTCCAGTGCCTGCCCGGGCAAAAACGCCCAAAGCATGCCCCATTCCTTAGCCTATCCAGGCAAAAACGCCCAAAACCAGCCCATTCCAGTGCCTATCCGGGCAAAAACGCCCAAAGCATGCCCATTCCTTAGCCTGTCCAGGCAAAAACGCCCAAAACCAGCACATTCCAGTGCCTATCCGGGCAAAAACGCCCTAAACCTGCGCATTCCAGCGCCCCGCAGCATGCCACCCTCCTATAGGGTTTGCGCAACCAACCCGCCTAACCACCAGTGGCAACCAAAGGTGCTGTTAGCGACGACTTCTGAAGACGCAACGAGACGCGACGGGTTTGCGCCCAGACGCGACGAGACGATGCGGGATCTGCGCCCAACCATGCCTACACCCGCCGACTTGTTGCGGGAGCTGCTTGCCCAAGCATGCCTAGCGTGCAAGGCCTGCGTGCCCAAGGTCTGTGTGCAAGGCTAGTGCCCAAGGCTAGTGCGCAAGGCTAGTGCCCAAGGCTAGTGAGCAAGGCCTGGGTGCAAGGCTAGTGTGCAAGGCTTGTATGCAAGGCTAGTGTGCAAGGCTGCTGTGCAAGGCTTGTGGGCAAGGCTGGTGCGCAAGGCTAGTGCCCAAGGGTTGTGTGCAAGGCTAGTGCCCAAGGCTAGTGCGCAAGGCTCGTGCCCAAGGCTAGTTCGCAAGGCTTGTGTGCAAGGCTAGTGCGATGGGCCAGTGCCCAAGGCTTGTGAGCAAGGCTTGTATGCATGGCTTGTGCGCAAGGCTTGTGTCCAAGGCTTTTGTGCAAGGCTCGTGCGCAAGGCTAGTGTGCAAGGCTTGTGCGCATTGGCAGGTAGCCCACCACCATGCACGATCCAAATGCCACTCACGCGACAACACGGTGCCAAGCCGGGCATGGTGTGCATTCAAAACCAATCAACGGACAGAGGTCATGCGTCATGGGGGGGATCTAGCAAGGCCATGGGGAAGGTCATGGAGGACCTTGGAAGCAAGCGCAAGACGAGAGCGAATCGAACAAGGGGCCAGGACGGGGCCTTGTGCCCATGGTCTTCGCAAGACTGCGTCCAAGGCGCCCGAAAGCCCAAGGGAACCCAAACCCGGCCGACACTTGCAATCGCACATGCTCTCTGCAACACACCATCAATGCCGCCCAACGGGGCCAGCACGAGCAGTCATCCGCAGTCCCCTGGCCCTGCGCACGTTTGTCTTTGAAACCGAGCATCAATGCCACAGAAAGTGCCGGGGCGCCAGCTGGAGCCATCATCCGCGTTGCCATGGCTCGCTTGGCCTTGGCTTGCCAGGCCCCGACAGGAGCAATCGCGCATTTTCTTTGCAACCGACCATCAATGCCGCCCAACGGGGCCAGCACGAGCAGTCATCCGCGGTCCCCTGGCCCTGCGCACGTTTGTCTTTGAAACCGAGCATCAATGCCACAGAAAGTGCCCGGGCTCCAGCTGGAGCCATCATCCGACGTGCCATGGCTTTGGTCCCATGGTCTTCGCAACCGAGCATTCGTGACACCCGACGGGGCCAGGACACCAACCCTTCCGACACGAGCATTCGCGCATGTTCTTTGGCCACACAACGGCGCCAGCACGAGCAAAATCATCAGCGGTGCGGTGGCCTTGCACGGCCTTTTGTCTTTGGAACCAACCATCAGTGCCACGGGAAGTGCCGGAGACCCGGCATCCGCGGTGCCAAGTCATTGCGCCCTTGGTCTCTGCAGCGGGGCATGCCGGGCACTCCCAACCATTGCAAGCAAGCAAGCAAGCAAGAAAGAAAGTAAGTAAGTAAGTATTACATATAGGGGCGGGACATGCGGGGAGTTCTGCGAAACGTGCACTACGGGGCACACGCGTACCTACCGGGGCATACCGACCCCTATTGGGGCACACGTGTGCATATCGGGGCATACCGGGCCTATCAGGGCACACGCGTACATACCGGGGCATACCGAGCCCTACTGGGGCACACGTGCGCATATCGGGGCGTACCAAGCCTATCGGGGCATTCGCATGTATCCCAAGGCATACCGAGTCTATCCGGGCATACGCGTTCATACCGGGGCGTAACGGGCCTATCGGGGCATACTTGGGCATATCCGGGCAAAAAATGCCCAAAACTTGCGCAACCTTGGCAACCGTGGTCCATTCCTCACTATATGCCATGGCCTTGTGCCCATGGTCTTCACAAGACAGCATCCAAGGCGCCTGAAAGGCCAAGGGAGCCCAACCCAGCAATGCCCAGCCAAGGCCAGGCATTCCAGTGCCTGCCCGGGCAAAAACGCCCAAAGCATGCCCCATTCCTTAGCCTATCCAGGCAAAAACGCCCAAAACCAGCCCATTCCAGTGCCTATCCGGGCAAAAACGCCCAAAGCATGCCCATTCCTTAGCCTGTCCAGGCAAAAACGCCCAAAACCAGCACATTCCAGTGCCTATCCGGGCAAAAACGCCCTAAACCTGCGCATTCCAGCGCCCCGCAGCATGCCACCCTCCTATAGGGTTTGCGCAACCAACCCGCCTAACCACCAGTGGCAACCAAAGGTGCTGTTAGCGACGACTTCTGAAGACGCAACGAGACGCGACGGGTTTGCGCCCAGACGCGACGAGACGATGCGGGATCTGCGCCCAACCATGCCTACACCCGCCGACTTGTTGCGGGAGCTGCTTGCCCAAGCATGCCTAGCGTGCAAGGCCTGCGTGCCCAAGGTCTGTGTGCAAGGCTAGTGCCCAAGGCTAGTGCGCAAGGCTAGTGCCCAAGGCTAGTGAGCAAGGCCTGGGTGCAAGGCTAGTGTGCAAGGCTTGTATGCAAGGCTAGTGCGCAAGGCTGCTGTGCAAGGCTTGTGGGCAAGGCTGGTGCGCAAGGCTAGTGCCCAAGGGTTGTGTGCAAGGCTAGTGCCCAAGGCTAGTGCCCAAGGCTAGTGCGCAAGGCTCGTGCCCAAGGCTAGTTCGCAAGGCTTGTGTGCAAGGCTAGTGCGATGGGCCAGTGCCCAAGGCTTGTGAGCAAGGCTTGTATGCATGGCTTGTGCGCAAGGCTTGTGTCCAAGGCTTTTGTGCAAGGCTCGTGCGCAAGGCTAGTGTGCAAGGCTTGTGCGCATTGGCAGGTAGCCCACCACCATGCACGATCCAAATGCCACTCACGCGACAACACGGTGCCAAGCCGGGCATGGTGTGCACTCAAAACCAATCAACGGACAGAGGTCATGCGTCATGGGGGGGATCTAGCAAGGCCATGGGGAAGGTCATGGAGGACCTTGGAAGCAAGCGCAAGACGAGAGCGAATCGAACAAGGGGCCAGGACGGGGCCTTGTGCCCATGGTCTTCGCAAGACTGCGTCCAAGGCGCCCGAAAGCCCAAGGGAACCCAAACCCGGCCGACACTTGCAATCGCACATGCTCTCTGCAACACACCATCAATGCCGCCCAACGGGGCCAGCACGAGCAGTCATCCGCGGTCCCCTGGCCCTGCGCACGTTTGTCTTTGAAACCGAGCATCAATGCCACAGAAAGTGCCGGGGCGCCAGCTGGAGCCATCATCCGCGTTGCCATGGCTCGCTTGGCCTTGGCTTGCCAGGCCCCGACAGGAGCAATCGCGCATTTTCTTTGCAACCGACCATCAATGCCGCCCAACGGGGCCAGCACGAGCAGTCATCCGCGGTCCCCTGGCCCTGCGCACGTTTGTCTTTGAAACCGAGCATCAATGCCACAGAAAGTGCCGGGGCGCCAGCTGGAGCCATCATCCGCGTTGCCATGGCTCGCTTGGCCTTGGCTTGCCAGTCCCCGACACGAGCAATCGCGCATTTTCTTTGCAACCGACCATCAATGCCGCCCAACGAGGCCAGCACGAGCAGTCATCCGCGGTCCCCTGGCCCTGCGCACGTTTGTCTTTGAAACCGAGCATCAATGCCACAGAAAGTGCCCGGGCTCCAGCTGGAGCCATCATCCGACGTGCCATGGCTTTGGTCCCATGGTCTTCGCAACCGAGCATTCGTGACACCCGACGGGGCCAGGAAACCAACCCTTCCGACACGAGCATTCGCGCATGTTCTTTGGCCACACAACGGCGCCAGCACGAGCAAAATCATCAGCGGTGCGGTGGCCTTGCACGGCCTTTTGTCTTTGGAACCAACCATCAGTGCCACGGGAAGTGCCGGAGACCCGGCATCCGCGGTGCCAAGTCATTGCGCCCTTGGTCTCTGCAGCGGGGCATGCCGGGCACTCCCAACCATTGCAAGCAAGCAAGCAAGCAAGAAAGAAAGTAAGTAAGTAAGTATTACATATAGGGGCGGGACATGCGGGGAGTTCTGCGAAACGTGCACTACGGGGCACACGCGTACCTACCGGGGCATACCGACCCCTATTGGGGCACACGTGTGCATATCGGGGCATACCGGGCCTATCAGGGCACACGCGTACATACCGGGGCATACCGAGCCCTACTGGGGCACACGTGCGCATATCGGGGCGTACCAAGCCTATCGGGGCATTCGCATGTATCCCAAGGCATACCGAGTCTATCCGGGCATACGCGTTCATACCGGGGCGTAACGGGCCTATCGGGGCATACTTGGGCATATCCGGGCAAAAAATGCCCAAAACTTGCGCAACCTTGGCAACCGTGGTCCATTCCTCACTATATGCCATGGCCTTGTGCCCATGGTCTTCACAAGACAGCATCCAAGGCGCCTGAAAGGCCAAGGGAGCCCAACCCAGCAATGCCCAGCCAAGGCCAGGCATTCCAGTGCCTGCCCGGGCAAAAACGCCCAAAGCATGCCCCATTCCTTAGCCTATCCAGGCAAAAACGCCCAAAACCAGCCCATTCCAGTGCCTATCCGGGCAAAAACGCCCAAAGCATGCCCATTCCTTAGCCTGTCCAGGCAAAAACGCCCAAAACCAGCACATTCCAGTGCCTATCCGGGCAAAAACGCCCTAAACCTGCGCATTCCAGCGCCCCGCAGCATGCCACCCTCCTATAGGGTTTGCGCAACCAACCCGCCTAACCACCAGTGGCAACCAAAGGTGCTGTTAGCGACGACTTCTGAAGACGCAACGAGACGCGACGGGTTTGCGCCCAGACGCGACGAGACGATGCGGGATCTGCGCCCAACCATGCCTACACCCGCCGACTTGTTGCGGGAGCTGCTTGCCCAAGCATGCCTAGCGTGCAAGGCCTGCGTGCCCAAGGTCTGTGTGCAAGGCTAGTGCCCAAGGCTAGTGCGCAAGGCTAGTGCCCAAGGCTAGTGAGCAAGGCCTGGGTGCAAGGCTAGTGTGCAAGGCTTGTATGCAAGGCTAGTGTGCAAGGCTGCTGTGCAAGGCTTGTGGGCAAGGCTGGTGCGCAAGGCTAGTGCCCAAGGGTTGTGTGCAAGGCTAGTGCCCAAGGCTAGTGCGCAAGGCTCGTGCCCAAGGCTAGTTCGCAAGGCTTGTGTGCAAGGCTAGTGCGATGGGCCAGTGCCCAAGGCTTGTGAGCAAGGCTTGTATGCATGGCTTGTGCGCAAGGCTTGTGTCCAAGGCTTTTGTGCAAGGCTCGTGCGCAAGGCTAGTGTGCAAGGCTTGTGCGCATTGGCAGGTAGCCCACCACCATGCACGATCCAAATGCCACTCACGCGACAACACGGTGCCAAGCCGGGCATGGTGTGCACTCAAAACCAATCAACGGACAGAGGTCATGCGTCATGGGGGGGATCTAGCAAGGCCATGGGGAAGGTCATGGAGGACCTTGGAAGCAAGCGCAAGACGAGAGCGAATCGAACAAGGGGCCAGGACGGGGCCTTGTGCCCATGGTCTTCGCAAGACTGCGTCCAAGGCGCCCGAAAGCCCAAGGGAACCCAAACCCGGCCGACACTTGCAATCGCACATGCTCTCTGCAACACACCATCAATGCCGCCCAACGGGGCCAGCACGAGCAGTCATCCGCGGTCCCCTGGCCCTGCGCACGTTTGTCTTTGAAACCGAGCATCAATGCCACAGAAAGTGCCGGGGCGCCAGCTGGAGCCATCATCCGCGTTGCCATGAACGGGGTGGTCAGCTGCGCAATGGCAGGTAGCCCACCAGCATGCACGATCCAAATGCCACTCACGCGCCAACACGGTGCCTGCCAAACAATGTCTCCCCGACCCAACTGCTATTAGCAATGGGTCCTGAAATGGCACTGCTAGGCGACCCGCTGTGCGCGGAAGTTAGAGGGGAAGGGGGAAGGGACACACGGGACGAGGAATTCCGTGCAAAAGAGAATGCGAGCGAAGACCAAGCCAAGAGTGGAGACCCCCACGGTTGAGGCAAGCCAACGATGGCGAATGGAATGGGGGAAGGGGAGAGATCTAGCAAAAGGCCCAGGACAAAGATGGGGGGGGGGAGCTCATTGGAGAGGCCCTGTAAGAAAGCGCAATAGAAAAGCAAATCGAACAAGGGAGGTAAGCTCACAGGTACGAAGAAAAGGAACCCTTGTGCGCATTGGAGGAGGCAAACTACCCAACCAAGCCAGCAGCAACCAAGCCATAGGGTTGCAAACAGACGTGCAACCCAGTACCCACAAGGGCAGGGGTAAGCCGCCGAGCCTAGCAAGGTAGGTGTGCTCCCAAAACCAAACAACGCACACAGGGAGCAAACACGGGCAAACAAGTGACGCCATGGCCTACTCGCCCACCGCCCTCTATATTGCCTAACCTTGGCAACCATGGTCCATTCCCCACTATATGCCATGGCCTTGTGCCCATGGTCTTCACAAGACAGCATCCAAGGCGCCTGAAAGGCCAAGGGAGCCCAACCCAGCAATGCCCAGCCAAGGCCAGGCATTCCAGTGCCTACCCGGGCAAAAACGCCCAAAGCATGCCCCATTCCTTAGCCTATCCAGGCAAAAACGCCCTAAACCAGCCCATTCCAGTGCCTATCCGGGCAAAAACGCCCAAAGCATGCCCATTCCTTAGCCTATCCAGGCAAAAACGCCCAAAACCAGCACATTCCAGTGCCTATCCGGGCAAAAACGCCCTAAACCTGCGCATTCCAGCGCCCCGCAGCATACCACCCTCCTATAGGGTTTGCGCAACCAACCCGCCTAACCACCAGTGGCAACCAAAGGTGCTGTTAGCGACGACTTCTGAAGACGCAACGAGACGCGACGGGTTTGCGCCCAGACGCGACGGGACGTGCGGGATCTGCGCCCAGCCATGCCTACACCCGCCGACTTGCTGCGGGAGCTGCTCGCCCAAGCATGCCTAGCTTGCGAGGCCTGCGTGCAAGGCTAGTGTGCAAGGCTCGTGGGCAAGGCTAGTGCGCAAGGCTAGTGCCCAAGGTCTGTGTGCAAGGCTAGTGCCCAAGGCTAGTGCGCAAGGCTAGTGCCCAAGGCTAGTGAGCAAGGCCTGTGTGCAAGGCTAGTGTGCAAGGCTTGTACGCAAGGCTAGTGTGCAAGGCTGGTGTGCAAGGCTTGTGGGCAAGGCTGGTGCGCAAGGCTAGTGCCCAAGGGTTGTGTGCAAGGCTAGTGCCCAAGGGTAGTGCGCAAGGCTCGTGCCCAAGGCTAGTGCGCAAGGCTTGTGTGCAAGGCTAGTGCGATGGGCCAGTGCCCAAGGCTTGTGAGCAAGGCTTGTATGCATGGCTTGTGTGCAAGGCTTGTGTGCATGGCTTGTGCGCAAGGCTTGTGTCCAAGGCTTTTGTGCAAGGCTCGTGCGCAAGGCTAGTGTGCAAGGCTTGTGCGCATTGGCAGGTAGCCCACCACCATGCACGATCCAAATGCCACTCAAGCGACAACACGGTGCCAAGCCGGGCATGGTGTGCACTCAAAACCAATCAACGGACAGAGGTCATGCGTCATGGGGGGGATCTAGCAAGGCCATGGGGAAGGTCATGGAGGACCTTGGAAGCAAGCGCAAGACGAGAGCGAATCGAACAAGGGGCCAGGACGGGGCCTTGTGCCCATGGTCTTCGCAAGACTGCGTCCAAGGCGCCCGAAAGCCCAAGGGAACCCAAACCCGGCCGACACTTGCAATCGCACATGCTCTCTGCAACACACCATCAATGCCGCCCAACGGGGCCAGCACGAGCAGTCATCCGCGGTCCCCTGGCCCTGCGCACGTTTGTCTTTGAAACCGAGCATCAATGCCACAGAAAGTGCTGGGGCGCCAGCTGGAGCCATCATCCGCGTTGCCATGGCTCGCTTGGCCTTGGCTTGCCAGTCCCCGACACGAGCAATCGCGCATTTTCTTTGCAACCGACCATCAATGCCGCCCAACGAGGCCAGCACGAGCAGTCATCCGCGGTCCCCTGGTCCTGCGCACGTTTGTCTTTGAAACCGAGCATCAATGCCACAGAAAGTGCCGGGGCGCCAGCTGGAGCCATCATCCGCGTTGCCATGGCTCGCTTGGCCTTGGCTTGCCAGTCCCCGACACGAGCAATCGCGCATTTTCTTTGCAACCGACCATCAATGCCGCCCAACGAGGCCAGCACGAGCAGTCATCCGCGGTCCCCTGGCCCTGCGCACGTTTGTCTTTGAAACCGAGCATCAATGCCACAGAAAGTGCCGGGGCGCCAGCTGGAGCCATAATCCGCGTTGCCATGGCTCGCTTGGCCTTGGCTTGCCAGTCCCCGACAGGAGCAATCGCGCATTTTCTTTGCAACCGACCATCAATGCTGCCCAACGAGGCCAGCACGAGCAGTCATCCGCGGTCCCCTGGCCCTGCGCACGTTTGTCTTTGAAACCGAGCATCAATGCCACAGAAAGTGCCGGGGCGCCAGCTGGAGCCATCATCCGCGTTGCCATGGCTCGCTTGGCCTTGGCTTGCCAGTCCCCGACACGAGCAATCGCGCATTTTCTTTGCAACCGACCATCAATGCCGCCCAACGAGGCCAGCACGAGCAGTCATCCGCGGTCCCCTGGCCCTGCGCACGTTTGTCTTTGAAACCGAGCATCAATGCCACAGAAAGTGCCCGGGCGCCAGCTGGAGCCATCATCCGACGTGCCATGGCTTTGGTCCCATGGTCTTCGCAACCGAGCATTCGTGACACCCGACGGGGCCAGGACACCAACCCTTCCGACACGAGCATTCGCGCATGTTCTTTGGCCACACAACGACGCCAGCACGAGCAAAATCATCAGCGGTGCGGTGGCCTTGCACGGCCTTTTGTCTTTGGAACCAACCATCAGTGCCACGGGAAGTGCCGGAGTCCCGGCATCCGCGGTGCCAAGTCATTGCGCCCTTGGTCTCTGCAGCGGGGCATGCCGGGCACTCCCAACCATTGCAAGCAAGCGAGAAAGAAAGTAAGTAAGTAAGTAAGTATTACATATAGGGGCGGGACATGCGGGGAGTTCTGCGAAACGTGCACTACGGGGCACACGCGTACCTACCGGGGCATACCGACCCCTATTGGGGCACACGTGTGCATATCGGGGCATACCGGGCCTATCAGGGCACACGCGTACATACCGGGGCATACCGAGCCCTACTGGGGCACACGTGCGCATATCGGGGCGTACCAAGCCTATCGGGGCATTCGCATGTATCCCAAGGCATACCGAGTCTATCCGGGCATACGCGTTCATACCGGGGCGTAACGGGCCTATCGGGGCATACTTGGGCATATCCGGGCAAAAAATGCCCAAAACTTGCGCAACCTTGGCAACCGTGGTCCATTCCTCACTATATGCCATGGCCTTGTGCCCATGGTCTTCACAAGACAGCATCCAAGGCGCCTGAAAGGCCAAGGGAGCCCAACCCAGCAATGCCCAGCCAAGGCCAGGCATTCCAGTGCCTGCCCGGGCAAAAACGCCCAAAGCATGCCCCATTCCTTAGCCTATCCAGGCAAAAACGCCCAAAACCAGCCCATTCCAGTGCCTATCCGGGCAAAAACGCCCAAAGCATGCCCATTCCTTAGCCTGTCCAGGCAAAAACGCCCAAAACCAGCACATTCCAGTGCCTATCCGGGCAAAAACGCCCTAAACCTGCGCATTCCAGCGCCCCGCAGCATGCCACCCTCCTATAGGGTTTGCGCAACCAACCCGCCTAACCACCAGTGGCAACCAAAGGTGCTGTTAGCGACGACTTCTGAAGACGCAACGAGACGCGACGGGTTTGCGCCCAGACGCGACGAGACGATGCGGGATCTGCGCCCAACCATGCCTACACCCGCCGACTTGTTGCGGGAGCTGCTTGCCCAAGCATGCCTAGCGTGCAAGGCCTGCGTGCCCAAGGTCTGTGTGCAAGGCTAGTGCCCAAGGCTAGTCCGCAAGGCTAGTGCCCAAGGCTAGTGAGCAAGGCCTGGGTGCAAGGCTAGTGTGCAAGGCTTGTATGCAAGGCTAGTGTGCAAGGCTGCTGTGCAAGGCTTGTGGGCAAGGCTGGTGCGCAAGGCTAGTGCCCAAGGGTTGTGTGCAAGGCTAGTGCCCAAGGCTAGTGCGCAAGGCTCGTGCCCAAGGCTAGTTCGCAAGGCTTGTGTGCAAGGCTAGTGCGATGGGCCAGTGCCCAAGGCTTGTGAGCAAGGCTTGTATGCATGGCTTGTGCGCAAGGCTTGTGTCCAAGGCTTTTGTGCAAGGCTCGTGCGCAAGGCTAGTGTGCAAGGCTTGTGCGCATTGGCAGGTAGCCCACCACCATGCACGATCCAAATGCCACTCACGCGACAACACGGTGCCAAGCCGGGCATGGTGTGCACTCAAAACCAATCAACGGACAGAGGTCATGCGTCATGGGGGGGATCTAGCAAGGCCATGGGGAAGGTCATGGAGGACCTTGGAAGCAAGCGCAAGACGAGAGCGAATCGAACAAGGGGCCAGAACGGGGCCTTGTGCCCATGGTCTTCGCAAGACTGCGTCCAAGGCGCCCGAAAGCCCAAGGGAACCCAAACCCGGCCGACACTTGCAATCGCACATGCTCTCAGCAACACACCATCAATGCTGCCCAACGGGGCCAGCACGAGCAGTCATCCGCGGTCCCCTGGCCCTGCGCACGTTTGTCTTTGAAACCGAGCATCAATGCCACAGAAAGTGCCGGGGCGCCAGCTGGAGCCATCATCCGCGTTGCCATGGCTCGCTTGGCCTTGGCTTGCCAGTCCCCGACACGAGCAATCGCGCATTTTCTTTGCAACCGACCATCAATGCCGCCCAACGAGGCCAGCACGAGCAGTCATCCGCGGTCCCCTGGTCCTGCGCACGTTTGTCTTTGAAACCGAGCATCAATGCCACAGAAAGTGCCGGGGCGCCAGCTGGAGCCATCATCCGCGTTGCCATGGCTCGCTTGGCCTTGGCTTGCCAGTCCCCGACAGGAGCAATCGCGCATTTTCTTTGCAACCGACCATCAATGCTGCCCAACGAGGCCAGCACGAGCAGTCATCCGCGGTCCCCTGGCCCTGCGCACGTTTGTCTTTGAAACCGAGCATCAATGCCACAGAAAGTGCCGGGGCGCCAGCTGGAGCCATCATCCGCGTTGCCATGGCTCGCTTGGCCTTGGCTTGCCAGTCCCCGACACGAGCAATCGCGCATTTTCTTTGCAACCGACCATCAATGCCGCCCAACGAGGCCAGCACGAGCAGTCATCCGCGGTCCCCTGGCCCTGCGCACGTTTGTCTTTGAAACCGAGCATCAATGCCACAGAAAGTGCCCGGGCTCCAGCTGGAGCCATCATCCGACGTGCCATGGCTTTGGTCCCATGGTCTTCGCAACCGAGCATTCGTGACACCCGACGGGGCCAGGACACCAACCCTTCCGACACGAGCATTCGCGCATGTTCTTTGGCCACACAACGGCGCCAGCACGAGCAAAATCATCAGCGGTGCGGTGGCCTTGCACGGCCTTTTGTCTTTGGAACCAACCATCAGTGCCACGGGAAGTGCCGGAGTCCCGGCATCCGCGGTGCCAAGTCATTGCGCCCTTGGTCTCTGCAGCGGGGCATGCCGGGCACTCCCAACCATTGCAAGCAAGCAAGAAAGAAAGTAAGTAAGTAAGTAAGTATTACATATAGGGGCGGGACATGCGGGGAGTTCTGCGAAACGTGCACTACGGGGCACACGCGTACCTACCGGGGCATACCGACCCCTATTGGGGCACACGTGTGCATATCGGGGCATACCGGGCCTATCAGGGCACACGCGTACATACCGGGGCATACCGAGCCCTACTGGGGCACACGTGCGCATATCGGGGCGTACCAAGCCTATCGGGGCATTCGCATGTATCCCAAGGCATACCGAGTCTATCCGGGCATACGCGTTCATACCGGGGCGTAACGGGCCTATCGGGGCATACTTGGGCATATCCGGGCAAAAAATGCCCAAAACTTGCGCAACCTTGGCAACCGTGGTCCATTCCTCACTATATGCCATGGCCTTGTGCCCATGGTCTTCACAAGACAGCATCCAAGGCGCCTGAAAGGCCAAGGGAGCCCAACCCAGCAATGCCCAGCCAAGGCCAGGCATTCCAGTGCCTGCCCGGGCAAAAACGCCCAAAGCATGCCCCATTCCTTAGCCTATCCAGGCAAAAACGCCCAAAACCAGCCCATTCCAGTGCCTATCCGGGCAAAAACGCCCAAAGCATGCCCATTCCTTAGCCTGTCCAGGCAAAAACGCCCAAAACCAGCACATTCCAGTGCCTATCCGGGCAAAAACGCCCTAAACCTGCGCATTCCAGCGCCCCGCAGCATGCCACCCTCCTATAGGGTTTGCGCAACCAACCCGCCTAACCACCAGTGGCAACCAAAGGTGCTGTTAGCGACGACTTCTGAAGACGCAACGAGACGCGACGGGTTTGCGCCCAGACGCGACGAGACGATGCGGGATCTGCGCCCAACCATGCCTACACCCGCCGACTTGTTGCGGGAGCTGCTTGCCCAAGCATGCCTAGCGTGCAAGGCCTGCGTGCCCAAGGTCTGTGTGCAAGGCTAGTGCCCAAGGCTAGTGCGCAAGGCTAGTGCCCAAGGCTAGTGAGCAAGGCCTGGGTGCAAGGCTAGTGTGCAAGGCTTGTATGCAAGGCTAGTGTGCAAGGCTGCTGTGCAAGGCTTGTGGGCAAGGCTGGTGCGCAAGGCTAGTGCCCAAGGGTTGTGTGCAAGGCTAGTGCCCAAGGCTAGTGCGCAAGGCTCGTGCCCAAGGCTAGTTCGCAAGGCTTGTGTGCAAGGCTAGTGCGATGGGCCAGTGCCCAAGGCTTGTGAGCAAGGCTTGTATGCATGGCTTGTGCGCAAGGCTTGTGTCCAAGGCTTTTGTGCAAGGCTCGTGCGCAAGGCTAGTGTGCAAGGCTTGTGCGCATTGGCAGGTAGCCCACCACCATGCACGATCCAAATGCCACTCACGCGACAACACGGTGCCAAGCCGGGCATGGTGTGCACTCAAAACCAATCAACGGACAGAGGTCATGCGTCATGGGGGGGATCTAGCAAGGCCATGGGGAAGGTCATGGAGGACCTTGGAAGCAAGCGCAAGACGAGAGCGAATCGAACAAGGGGCCAGGACGGGGCCTTGTGCCCATGGTTTTCGCAAGACTGCGTCCAAGGCGCCCGAAAGCCCAAGGGAACCCAAACCCGGCCGACACTTGCAATCGCACATGCTCTCTGCAACACACCATCAATGCCGCCCAACGGGGCCAGCACGAGCAGTCATCCGCGGTCCCCTGACCCTGCGCACGTTTGTCTTTGAAACCGAGCATCAATGCCACAGAAAGTGCCGGGGCGCCAGCTGGAGCCATCATCCGCGTTGCCATGGCTCGCTTGGCCTTGGCTTGCCAGGCCCCGACAGGAGCAATCGCGCATTTTCTTTGCAACCGACCATCAATGCCGCCCAACGGGGCCAGCACGAGCAGTCATCCGCGGTCCCCTGGCCCTGCGCACGTTTGTCTTTGAAACCGAGCATCAATGCCACAGAAAGTGCCGGGGCGCCAGCTGGAGCCATCATCCGCGTTGCCATGGCTCGCTTGGCCTTGGCTTGCCAGTCCCCGACAGGAGCAATCGCGCATTTTCTTTGCAACCGACCATCAATGCTGCCCAACGAGGCCAGCACGAGCAGTCATCCGCGGTCCCCTGGCCCTGCGCATGTTTGTCTTTGAAACCGAGCATCAATGCCACAGAAAGTGCCGGGGCGCCAGCTGGAGCCATCATCCGACGTGCCATGGCTTTGGTCCCATGGTCTTCGCAACCGAGCATTCGTGACACCCGACGGGGCCAGGACACCAACCCTTCCGACAGGAGCATTCGCGCATGTTCTTTGGCCACACAACGGCGCCAGCACGAGCAAAATCATCAGCGGTGCGGTGGCCTTGCACGGCCTTTTGTCTTTGGAACCAACCATCAGTGCCACGGGAAGTGCCGGAGTCCCGGCATCCGCGGTGCCAAGTCATTGCGCCCTTGGTCTCTGCAGCGGGGCATGCCGGGCACTCCCAACCATTGCAAGCAAGCAAGAAAGAAAGTAAGTAAGTAAGTAAGTATTACATATAGGGGCGGGACATGCGGGGAGTTCTGCGAAACGTGCACTACGGGGCACACGCGTACCTACCGGGGCATACCGACCCCTATTGGGGCACACGTGTGCATATCGGGGCATACCGGGCCTATCAAGGCACACGCGTACATACCGGGGCATACCGAGCCCTACTGGGGCACACGTGCGCATATCGGGGCGTACCAAGCCTATCGGGGCATTCGCATGTATCCCAAGGCATACCGAGTCTATCCGGGCATACGCGTTCATACCGGGGCGTAACGGGCCTATCGGGGCATACTTGGGCATATCCGGGCAAAAAATGCCCAAAACTTGCGCAACCTTGGCAACCGTGGTCCATTCCTCACTATATGCCATGGCCTTGTGCCCATGGTCTTCACAAGACAGCATCCAAGGCGCCTGAAAGGCCAAGGGAGCCCAACCCAGCAATGCCCAGCCAAGGCCAGGCATTCCAGTGCCTGCCCGGGCAAAAACGCCCAAAGCATGCCCCATTCCTTAGCCTATCCAGGCAAAAACGCCCAAAACCAGCCCATTCCAGTGCCTATCCGGGCAAAAACGCCCAAAGCATGCCCATTCCTTAGCCTGTCCAGGCAAAAACGCCCAAAACCAGCACATTCCAGTGCCTATCCGGGCAAAAACGCCCTAAACCTGCGCATTCCAGCGCCCCGCAGCATGCCACCCTCCTATAGGGTTTGCGCAACCAACCCGCCTAACCACCAGTGGCAACCAAAGGTGCTGTTAGCGACGACTTCTGAAGACGCAACGAGACGCGACGGGTTTGCGCCCAGACGCGACGAGACGATGCGGGATCTGCGCCCAACCATGCCTACACCCGCCGACTTGTTGCGGGAGCTGCTTGCCCAAGCATGCCTAGCGTGCAAGGCCTGCGTGCCCAAGGTCTGTGTGCAAGGCTAGTGCCCAAGGCTAGTGCGCAAGGCTAGTGCCCAAGGCTAGTGAGCAAGGCCTGGGTGCAAGGCTAGTGTGCAAGGCTTGTATGCAAGGCTAGTGTGCAAGGCTGCTGTGCAAGGCTTGTGGGCAAGGCTGGTGCGCAAGGCTAGTGCCCAAGGGTTGTGTGCAAGGCTAGTGCCCAAGGCTAGTGCGCAAGGCTCGTGCCCAAGGCTAGTTCGCAAGGCTTGTGTGCAAGGCTAGTGCGATGGGCCAGTGCCCAAGGCTTGTGAGCAAGGCTTGTATGCATGGCTTGTGCGCAAGGCTTGTGTCCAAGGCTTTTGTGCAAGGCTCGTGCGCAAGGCTAGTGTGCAAGGCTTGTGCGCATTGGCAGGTAGCCCACCACCATGCACGATCCAAATGCCACTCACGCGACAACACGGTGCCAAGCCGGGCATGGTGTGCACTCAAAACCAATCAACGGACAGAGGTCATGCGTCATGGGGGGGATCTAGCAAGGCCATGGGGAAGGTCATGGAGGACCTTGGAAGCAAGCGCAAGACGAGAGCGAATCGAACAAGGGGCCAGGACGGGGCCTTGTGCCCATGGTCTTCGCAAGACTGCGTCCAAGGCGCCCGAAAGCCCAAGGGAACCCAAACCCGGCCGACACTTGCAATCGCACATGCTCTCTGCAACACACCATCAATGCCGCCCAACGGGGCCAGCACGAGCAGTCATCCGCGGTCCCCTGGCCCTGCGCACGTTTGTCTTTGAAACCGAGCATCAATGCCACAGAAAGTGCCGGGGCGCCAGCTGGAGCCATCATCCGCGTTGCCATGGCTCGCTTGGCCTTGGCTTGCCAGGCCCCGACAGGAGCAATCGCGCATTTTCTTTGCAACCGACCATCAATGCC
>NW_027519116.1:177500-190000 GCF_043159265.1 Tasmannia lanceolata
TAACCTTGGCAACCATGGTCCATTCCCCACTATATGCCATGGCCTTGTGCCCATGGTCTTCACAAGACAGCATCCAAGAGGCCTGAAAGGCCAAGGGAGCCCAACCCAGCAATGCCCAGCCAAGGCCAGGCATTCCAGTGCCTACCCGGGCAAAAACGCCCAAAGCATGCCCCATTCCTTAGCCTATCCAGGCAAAAACGCCCTAAACCAGCCCATTCCAGTGCCTATCCGGGCAAAAACGCCCAAAGCATGCCCATTCCTTAGCCTATCCAGGCAAAAACGCCCAAAACCAGCACATTCCAGTGCCTATCCGGGCAAAAACGCCCTAAACCTGCGCATTCCAGCGCCCCGCAGCATACCACCCTCCTATAGGGTTTGCGCAACCAACCCGCCTAACCACCAGTGGCAACCAAAGGTGCTGTTAGCGACGACTTCTGAAGACGCAACGAGACGCGACGGGTTTGCGCCCAGACGCGACGGGACGTGCGGGATCTGCGCCCAGCCATGCCTACACCCGCCGACTTGCTGCGGGAGCTGCTCGCCCAAGCATGCCTAGCTTGCGAGGCCTGCGTGCAAGGCTAGTGTGCAAGGCTCGTGGGCAAGGCTAGTGCGCAAGGCTAGTGCCCAAGGTCTGTGTGCAAGGCTAGTGCCCAAGGCTAGTGCGCAAGGCTAGTGCCCAAGGCTAGTGAGCAAGGCCTGTGTGCAAGGCTAGTGTGCAAGGCTTGTACGCAAGGCTAGTGTGCAAGGCTGGTGTGCAAGGCTTGTGGGCAAGGCTGGTGCGCAAGGCTAGTGCCCAAGGGTTGTGTGCAAGGCTAGTGCCCAAGGGTAGTGCGCAAGGCTCGTGCCCAAGGCTAGTGCGCAAGGCTTGTGTGCAAGGCTAGTGCGATGGGCCAGTGCCCAAGGCTTGTGAGCAAGGCTTGTATGCATGGCTTGTGTGCAAGGCTTGTGTGCATGGCTTGTGCGCAAGGCTTGTGTCCAAGGCTTTTGTGCAAGGCTCGTGCGCAAGGCTAGTGTGCAAGGCTTGTGCGCATTGGCAGGTAGCCCACCACCATGCACGATCCAAATGCCACTCAAGCGACAACACGGTGCCAAGCCGGGCATGGTGTGCACTCAAAACCAATCAACGGACAGAGGTCATGCGTCATGGGGGGGATCTAGCAAGGCCATGGGGAAGGTCATGGAGGACCTTGGAAGCAAGCGCAAGACGAGAGCGAATCGAACAAGGGGCCAGGACGGGGCCTTGTGCCCATGGTCTTCGCAAGACTGCGTCCAAGGCGCCCGAAAGCCCAAGGGAACCCAAACCCGGCCGACACTTGCAATCGCACATGCTCTCTGCAACACACCATCAATGCCGCCCAACGGGGCCAGCACGAGCAGTCATCCGCGGTCCCCTGGCCCTGCGCACGTTTGTCTTTGAAACCGAGCATCAATGCCACAGAAAGTGCTGGGGCGCCAGCTGGAGCCATCATCCGCGTTGCCATGGCTCGCTTGGCCTTGGCTTGCCAGTCCCCGACACGAGCAATCGCGCATTTTCTTTGCAACCGACCATCAATGCCGCCCAACGAGGCCAGCACGAGCAGTCATCCGCGGTCCCCTGGTCCTGCGCACGTTTGTCTTTGAAACCGAGCATCAATGCCACAGAAAGTGCCGGGGCGCCAGCTGGAGCCATCATCCGCGTTGCCATGGCTCGCTTGGCCTTGGCTTGCCAGTCCCCGACACGAGCAATCGCGCATTTTCTTTGCAACCGACCATCAATGCCGCCCAACGAGGCCAGCACGAGCAGTCATCCGCGGTCCCCTGGCCCTGCGCACGTTTGTCTTTGAAACCGAGCATCAATGCCACAGAAAGTGCCGGGGCGCCAGCTGGAGCCATAATCCGCGTTGCCATGGCTCGCTTGGCCTTGGCTTGCCAGTCCCCGACAGGAGCAATCGCGCATTTTCTTTGCAACCGACCATCAATGCTGCCCAACGAGGCCAGCACGAGCAGTCATCCGCGGTCCCCTGGCCCTGCGCACGTTTGTCTTTGAAACCGAGCATCAATGCCACAGAAAGTGCCGGGGCGCCAGCTGGAGCCATCATCCGCGTTGCCATGGCTCGCTTGGCCTTGGCTTGCCAGTCCCCGACACGAGCAATCGCGCATTTTCTTTGCAACCGACCATCAATGCCGCCCAACGAGGCCAGCACGAGCAGTCATCCGCGGTCCCCTGGCCCTGCGCACGTTTGTCTTTGAAACCGAGCATCAATGCCACAGAAAGTGCCCGGGCTCCAGCTGGAGCCATCATCCGACGTGCCATGGCTTTGGTCCCATGGTCTTCGCAACCGAGCATTCGTGACACCCGACGGGGCCAGGACACCAACCCTTCCGACACGAGCATTCGCGCATGTTCTTTGGCCACACAACGGCGCCAGCACGAGCAAAATCATCAGCGGTGCGGTGGCCTTGCACGGCCTTTTGTCTTTGGAACCAACCATCAGTGCCACGGGAAGTGCCGGAGTCCCGGCATCCGCGGTGCCAAGTCATTGCGCCCTTGGTCTCTGCAGCGGGGCATGCCGGGCACTCCCAACCATTGCAAGCAAGCAAGAAAGAAACTAAGTAAGTAAGTAAGTATTACATATAGGGGCGGGACATGCGGGGAGTTCTGCGAAACGTGCACTACGGGGCACACGCGTACCTACCGGGGCATACAGACCCCTATTGGGGCACACGTGTGCATATCGGGGCATACCGGGCCTATCAGGGCACACGCGTACATACCGGGGCATACCGAGCCCTACTGGGGCACACGTGCGCATATCGGGGCGTACCAAGCCTATCGGGGCATTCGCATGTATCCCAAGGCATACCGAGTCTATCCGGGCATACGCGTTCATACCGGGGCGTAACGGGCCTATCGGGGCATACTTGGGCATATCCGGGCAAAAAATGCCCAAAACTTGCGCAACCTTGGCAACCGTGGTCCATTCCTCACTATATGCCATGGCCTTGTGCCCATGGTCTTCACAAGACAGCATCCAAGGCGCCTGAAAGGCCAAGGGAGCCCAACCCAGCAATGCCCAGCCAAGGCCAGGCATTCCAGTGCCTGCCCGGGCAAAAACGCCCAAAGCATGCCCCATTCCTTAGCCTATCCAGGCAAAAACGCCCAAAACCAGCCCATTCCAGTGCCTATCCGGGCAAAAACGCCCAAAGCATGCCCATTCCTTAGCCTGTCCAGGCAAAAACGCCCAAAACCAGCACATTCCAGTGCCTATCCGGGCAAAAACGCCCTAAACCTGCGCATTCCAGCGCCCCGCAGCATGCCACCCTCCTATAGGGTTTGCGCAACCAACCCGCCTAACCACCAGTGGCAACCAAAGGTGCTGTTAGCGACGACTTCTGAAGACGCAACGAGACGCGACGGGTTTGCGCCCAGACGCGACGAGACGATGCGGGATCTGCGCCCAACCATGCCTACACCCGCCGACTTGTTGCGGGAGCTGCTTGCCCAAGCATGCCTAGCGTGCAAGGCCTGCGTGCCCAAGGTCTGTGTGCAAGGCTAGTGCCCAAGGCTAGTCCGCAAGGCTAGTGCCCAAGGCTAGTGAGCAAGGCCTGGGTGCAAGGCTAGTGTGCAAGGCTTGTATGCAAGGCTAGTGTGCAAGGCTGCTGTGCAAGGCTTGTGGGCAAGGCTGGTGCGCAAGGCTAGTGCCCAAGGGTTGTGTGCAAGGCTAGTGCCCAAGGCTAGTGCGCAAGGCTCGTGCCCAAGGCTTGTTCGCAAGGCTTGTGTGCAAGGCTAGTGCGATGGGCCAGTGCCCAAGGCTTGTGAGCAAGGCTTGTATGCATGGCTTGTGCGCAAGGCTTGTGTCCAAGGCTTTTGTGCAAGGCTCGTGCGCAAGGCTAGTGTGCAAGGCTTGTGCGCATTGGCAGGTAGCCCACCACCATGCACGATCCAAATGCCACTCACGCGACAACACGGTGCCAAGCCGGGCATGGTGTGCACTCAAAACCAATCAACGGACAGAGGTCATGCGTCATGGGGGGGATCTAGCAAGGCCATGGGGAAGGTCATGGAGGACCTTGGAAGCAAGCGCAAGACGAGAGCGAATCGAACAAGGGGCCAGGACGGGGCCTTGTGCCCATGGTCTTCGCAAGACTGCGTCCAAGGCGCCCGAAAGCCCAAGGGAACCCAAACCCGGCCGACACTTGCAATCGCACATGCTCTCAGCAAAACACCATCAATGCTGCCCAACGGGGCCAGCACGAGCAGTCATCCGCGGTCCCCTGGCCCTGCGCACGTTTGTCTTTGAAACCGAGCATCAATGCCACAGAAAGTGCCGGGGCGCCAGCTGGAGCCATCATCCGCGTTGCCATGGCTCGCTTGGCCTTGGCTTGCCAGTCCCCGACACGAGCAATCGCGCATTTTCTTTGCAACCGACCATCAATGCCGCCCAACGAGGCCAGCACGAGCAGTCATCCGCGGTCCCCTGGTCCTGCGCACGTTTGTCTTTGAAACCGAGCATCAATGCCACAGAAAGTGCCGGGGCGCCAGCTGGAGCCATCATCCGCGTTGCCATGGCTCGCTTGGCCTTGGCTTGCCAGTCCCCGACAGGAGCAATCGCGCATTTTCTTTGCAACCGACCATCAATGCTGCCCAACGAGGCCAGCACGAGCAGTCATCCGCGGTCCCCTGGCCCTGCGCACGTTTGTCTTTGAAACCGAGCATCAATGCCACAGAAAGTGCCGGGGCGCCAGCTGGAGCCATCATCCGCGTTGCCATGGCTCGCTTGGCCTTGGCTTGCCAGTCCCCGACACGAGCAATCGCGCATTTTCTTTGCAACCGACCATCAATGCCGCCCAACGAGGCCAGCACGAGCAGTCATCCGCGGTCCCCTGGCCCTGCGCACGTTTGTCTTTGAAACCGAGCATCAATGCCACAGAAAGTGCCCGGGCTCCAGCTGGAGCCATCATCCGACGTGCCATGGCTTTGGTCCCATGGTCTTCGCAACCGAGCATTCGTGACACCCGACGGGGCCAGGACACCAACCCTTCCGACACGAGCATTCGCGCATGTTCTTTGGCCACACAACGGCGCCAGCACGAGCAGAATCATCAGCGGTGCGGTGGCCTTGCACGGCCTTTTGTCTTTGGAACCAACCATCAGTGCCACGGGAAGTGCCGGAGTCCCGGCATCCGCGGTGCCAAGTCATTGCGCCCTTGGTCTCTGCAGCGGGGCATGCCGGGCACTCCCAACCATTGCAAGCAAGCAAGAAAGAAAGTAAGTAAGTAAGTAAGTATTACATATAGGGGCGGGACATGCGGGGAGTTCTGCGAAACGTGCACTACGGGGCACACGCGTACCTACCGGGGCATACCGACCCCTATTGGGGCACACGTGTGCATATCGGGGCATACCGGGCCTATCAGGGCACACGCGTACATACCGGGGCATACCGAGCCCTACTGGGGCACACGTGCGCATATCGGGGCGTACCAAGCCTATCGGGGCATTCGCATGTATCCCAAGGCATACCGAGTCTATCCGGGCATACGCGTTCATACCGGGGCGTAACGGGCCTATCGGGGCATACTTGGGCATATCCGGGCAAAAAATGCCCAAAACTTGCGCAACCTTGGCAACCGTGGTCCATTCCTCACTATATGCCATGGCCTTGTGCCCATGGTCTTCACAAGACAGCATCCAAGGCGCCTGAAAGGCCAAGGGAGCCCAACCCAGCAATGCCCAGCCAAGGCCAGGCATTCCAGTGCCTGCCCGGGCAAAAACGCCCAAAGCATGCCCCATTCCTTAGCCTATCCAGGCAAAAACGCCCAAAACCAGCCCATTCCAGTGCCTATCCGGGCAAAAACGCCCAAAGCATGCCCATTCCTTAGCCTGTCCAGGCAAAAACGCCCAAAACCAGCACATTCCAGTGCCTATCCGGGCAAAAACGCCCTAAACCTGCGCATTCCAGCGCCCCGCAGCATGCCACCCTCCTATAGGGTTTGCGCAACCAACCCGCCTAACCACCAGTGGCAACCAAAGGTGCTGTTAGCGACGACTTCTGAAGACGCAACGAGACGCGACGGGTTTGCGCCCAGACGCGACGAGACGATGCGGGATCTGCGCCCAACCATGCCTACACCCGCCGACTTGTTGCGGGAGCTGCTTGCCCAAGCATGCCTAGCGTGCAAGGCCTGCGTGCCCAAGGTCTGTGTGCAAGGCTAGTGCCCAAGGCTAGTGCGCAAGGCTAGTGCCCAAGGCTAGTGAGCAAGGCCTGGGTGCAAGGCTAGTGTGCAAGGCTTGTATGCAAGGCTAGTGTGCAAGGCTGCTGTGCAAGGCTTGTGGGCAAGGCTGGTGCGCAAGGCTAGTGCCCAAGGGTTGTGTGCAAGGCTAGTGCCCAAGGCTAGTGCGCAAGGCTCGTGCCCAAGGCTAGTTCGCAAGGCTTGTGTGCAAGGCTAGTGCGATGGGCCAGTGCCCAAGGCTTGTGAGCAAGGCTTGTATGCATGGCTTGTGCGCAAGGCTTGTGTCCAAGGCTTTTGTGCAAGGCTCGTGCGCAAGGCTAGTGTGCAAGGCTTGTGCGCATTGGCAGGTAGCCCACCACCATGCACGATCCAAATGCCACTCACGCGACAACACGGTGCCAAGCCGGGCATGGTGTGCACTCAAAACCAATCAACGGACAGAGGTCATGCGTCATGGGGGGGATCTAGCAAGGCCATGGGGAAGGTCATGGAGGACCTTGGAAGCAAGCGCAAGACGAGAGCGAATCGAACAAGGGGCCAGGACGGGGCCTTGTGCCCATGGTCTTCGCAAGACTGCGTCCAAGGCGCCCGAAAGCCCAAGGGAACCCAAACCCGGCCGACACTTGCAATCGCACATGCTCTCTGCAACACACCATCAATGCCGCCCAACGGGGCCAGCACGAGCAGTCATCCGCGGTCCCCTGGCCCTGCGCACGTTTGTCTTTGAAACCGAGCATCAATGCCACAGAAAGTGCCGGGGCGCCAGCTGGAGCCATCATCCGCGTTGCCATGGCTCGCTTGGCCTTGGCTTGCCAGGCCCCGACAGGAGCAATCGCGCATTTTCTTTGCAACCGACCATCAATGCCGCCCAACGGGGCCAGCACGAGCAGTCATCCGCGGTCCCCTGGCCCTGCGCACGTTTGTCTTTGAAACCGAGCATCAATGCCACAGAAAGTGCCGGGGCGCCAGCTGGAGCCATCATCCGCGTTGCCATGGCTCGCTTGGCCTTGGCTTGCCAGTCCCCGACACGAGCAATCGCGCATTTTCTTTGCAACCGACCATCAATGCCGCCCAACGAGGCCAGCACGAGCAGTCATCCGCGGTCCCCTGGCCCTGCGCACGTTTGTCTTTGAAACCGAGCATCAATGCCACAGAAAGTGCCCGGGCTCCAGCTGGAGCCATCATCCGACGTGCCATGGCTTTGGTCCCATGGTCTTCGCAACCGAGCATTCGTGACACCCGACGGGGCCAGGACACCAACCCTTCCGACACGAGCATTCGCGCATGTTCTTTGGCCACACAACGGCGCCAGCACGAGCAAAATCATCAGCGGTGCGGTGGCCTTGCACGGCCTTTTGTCTTTGGAACCAACCATCAGTGCCACGGGAAGTGCCGGAGTCCCGGCATCCGCGGTGCCAAGTCATTGCGCCCTTGGTCTCTGCAGCGGGGCATGCCGGGCACTCCCAACCATTGCAAGCAAGCAAGAAAGAAACTAAGTAAGTAAGTAAGTATTACATATAGGGGCGGGACATGCGGGGAGTTCTGCGAAACGTGCACTACGGGGCACACGCGTACCTACCGGGGCATACAGACCCCTATTGGGGCACACGTGTGCATATCGGGGCATACCGGGCCTATCAGGGCACACGCGTACATACCGGGGCATACCGAGCCCTACTGGGGCACACGTGCGCATATCGGGGCGTACCAAGCCTATCGGGGCATTCGCATGTATCCCAAGGCATACCGAGTCTATCCGGGCATACGCGTTCATACCGGGGCGTAACGGGCCTATCGGGGCATACTTGGGCATATCCGGGCAAAAAATGCCCAAAACTTGCGCAACCTTGGCAACCGTGGTCCATTCCTCACTATATGCCATGGCCTTGTGCCCATGGTCTTCACAAGACAGCATCCAAGGCGCCTGAAAGGCCAAGGGAGCCCAACCCAGCAATGCCCAGCCAAGGCCAGGCATTCCAGTGCCTGCCCGGGCAAAAACGCCCAAAGCATGCCCCATTCCTTAGCCTATCCAGGCAAAAACGCCCAAAACCAGCCCATTCCAGTGCCTATCCGGGCAAAAACGCCCAAAGCATGCCCATTCCTTAGCCTGTCCAGGCAAAAACGCCCAAAACCAGCACATTCCAGTGCCTATCCGGGCAAAAACGCCCTAAACCTGCGCATTCCAGCGCCCCGCAGCATGCCACCCTCCTATAGGGTTTGCGCAACCAACCCGCCTAACCACCAGTGGCAACCAAAGGTGCTGTTAGCGACGACTTCTGAAGACGCAACGAGACGCGACGGGTTTGCGCCCAGACGCGACGAGACGATGCGGGATCTGCGCCCAACCATGCCTACACCCGCCGACTTGTTGCGGGAGCTGCTTGCCCAAGCATGCCTAGCGTGCAAGGCCTGCGTGCCCAAGGTCTGTGTGCAAGGCTAGTGCCCAAGGCTAGTCCGCAAGGCTAGTGCCCAAGGCTAGTGAGCAAGGCCTGGGTGCAAGGCTAGTGTGCAAGGCTTGTATGCAAGGCTAGTGTGCAAGGCTGCTGTGCAAGGCTTGTGGGCAAGGCTGGTGCGCAAGGCTAGTGCCCAAGGGTTGTGTGCAAGGCTAGTGCCCAAGGCTAGTGCGCAAGGCTCGTGCCCAAGGCTAGTTCGCAAGGCTTGTGTGCAAGGCTAGTGCGATGGGCCAGTGCCCAAGGCTTGTGAGCAAGGCTTGTATGCATGGCTTGTGCGCAAGGCTTGTGTCCAAGGCTTTTGTGCAAGGCTCGTGCGCAAGGCTAGTGTGCAAGGCTTGTGCGCATTGGCAGGTAGCCCACCACCATGCACGATCCAAATGCCACTCACGCGACAACACGGTGCCAAGCCGGGCATGGTGTGCACTCAAAACCAATCAACGGACAGAGGTCATGCGTCATGGGGGGGATCTAGCAAGGCCATGGGGAAGGTCATGGAGGACCTTGGAAGCAAGCGCAAGACGAGAGCGAATCGAACAAGGGGCCAGGACGGGGCCTTGTGCCCATGGTCTTCGCAAGACTGCGTCCAAGGCGCCCGAAAGCCCAAGGGAACCCAAACCCGGCCGACACTTGCAATCGCACATGCTCTCAGCAAAACACCATCAATGCTGCCCAACGGGGCCAGCACGAGCAGTCATCCGCGGTCCCCTGGCCCTGCGCACGTTTGTCTTTGAAACCGAGCATCAATGCCACAGAAAGTGCCGGGGCGCCAGCTGGAGCCATCATCCGCGTTGCCATGGCTCGCTTGGCCTTGGCTTGCCAGTCCCCGACACGAGCAATCGCCCATTTTCTTTGCAACCGACCATCAATGCCGCCCAACGAGGCCAGCACGAGCAGTCATCCGCGGTCCCCTGGTCCTGCGCACGTTTGTCTTTGAAACCGAGCATCAATGCCACAGAAAGTGCCGGGGCGCCAGCTGGAGCCATCATCCGCGTTGCCATGGCTCGCTTGGCCTTGGCTTGCCAGTCCCCGACAGGAGCAATCGCGCATTTTCTTTGCAACCGACCATCAATGCTGCCCAACGAGGCCAGCACGAGCAGTCATCCGCGGTCCCCTGGCCCTGCGCACGTTTGTCTTTGAAACCGAGCATCAATGCCACAGAAAGTGCCGGGGCGCCAGCTGGAGCCATCATCCGCGTTGCCATGGCTCGCTTGGCCTTGGCTTGCCAGTCCCCGACACGAGCAATCGCGCATTTTCTTTGCAACCGACCATCAATGCCGCCCAACGAGGCCAGCACGAGCAGTCATCCGCGGTCCCCTGGCCCTGCGCACGTTTGTCTTTGAAACCGAGCATCAATGCCACAGAAAGTGCCCGGGCTCCAGCTGGAGCCATCATCCGACGTGCCATGGCTTTGGTCCCATGGTCTTCGCAACCGAGCATTCGTGACACCCGACGGGGCCAGGACACCAACCCTTCCGACACGAGCATTCGCGCATGTTCTTTGGCCACACAACGGCGCCAGCACGAGCAGAATCATCAGCGGTGCGGTGGCCTTGCACGGCCTTTTGTCTTTGGAACCAACCATCAGTGCCACGGGAAGTGCCGGAGTCCCGGCATCCGCGGTGCCAAGTCATTGCGCCCTTGGTCTCTGCAGCGGGGCATGCCGGGCACTCCCAACCATTGCAAGCAAGCAAGAAAGAAAGTAAGTAAGTAAGTAAGTATTACATATAGGGGCGGGACATGCGGGGAGTTCTGCGAAACGTGCACTACGGGGCACACGCGTACCTACCGGGGCATACCGACCCCTATTGGGGCACACGTGTGCATATCGGGGCATACCGGGCCTATCAGGGCACACGCGTACATACCGGGGCATACCGAGCCCTACTGGGGCACACGTGCGCATATCGGGGCGTACCAAGCCTATCGGGGCATTCGCATGTATCCCAAGGCATACCGAGTCTATCCGGGCATACGCGTTCATACCGGGGCGTAACGGGCCTATCGGGGCATACTTGGGCATATCCGGGCAAAAAATGCCCAAAACTTGCGCAACCTTGGCAACCGTGGTCCATTCCTCACTATATGCCATGGCCTTGTGCCCATGGTCTTCACAAGACAGCATCCAAGGCGCCTGAAAGGCCAAGGGAGCCCAACCCAGCAATGCCCAGCCAAGGCCAGGCATTCCAGTGCCTGCCCGGGCAAAAACGCCCAAAGCATGCCCCATTCCTTAGCCTATCCAGGCAAAAACGCCCAAAACCAGCCCATTCCAGTGCCTATCCGGGCAAAAACGCCCAAAGCATGCCCATTCCTTAGCCTGTCCAGGCAAAAACGCCCAAAACCAGCACATTCCAGTGCCTATCCGGGCAAAAACGCCCTAAACCTGCGCATTCCAGCGCCCCGCAGCATGCCACCCTCCTATAGGGTTTGCGCAACCAACCCGCCTAACCACCAGTGGCAACCAAAGGTGCTGTTAGCGACGACTTCTGAAGACGCAACGAGACGCGACGGGTTTGCGCCCAGACGCGACGAGACGATGCGGGATCTGCGCCCAACCATGCCTACACCCGCCGACTTGTTGCGGGAGCTGCTTGCCCAAGCATGCCTAGCGTGCAAGGCCTGCGTGCCCAAGGTCTGTGTGCAAGGCTAGTGCCCAAGGCTAGTGCGCAAGGCTAGTGCCCAAGGCTAGTGAGCAAGGCCTGGGTGCAAGGCTAGTGTGCAAGGCTTGTATGCAAGGCTAGTGTGCAAGGCTGCTGTGCAAGGCTTGTGGGCAAGGCTGGTGCGCAAGGCTAGTGCCCAAGGGTTGTGTGCAAGGCTAGTGCCCAAGGCTAGTGCGCAAGGCTCGTGCCCAAGGCTAGTTCGCAAGGCTTGTGTGCAATGCTAGTGCGATGGGCCAGTGCCCAAGGCTTGTGAGCAAGGCTTGTATGCATGGCTTGTGCGCAAGGCTTGTGTCCAAGGCTTTTGTGCAAGGCTCGTGCGCAAGGCTAGTGTGCAAGGCTTGTGCGCATTGGCAGGTAGCCCACCACCATGCACGATCCAAATGCCACTCACGCGACAACACGGTGCCAAGCCGGGCATGGTGTGCACTCAAAACCAATCAACGGACAGAGGTCATGCGTCATGGGGGGGATCTAGCAAGGCCATGGGGAAGGTCATGGAGGACCTTGGAAGCAAGCGCAAGACGAGAGCGAATCGAACAAGGGGCCAGGACGGGGCCTTGTGCCCATGGTCTTCGCAAGACTGCGTCCAAGGCGCCCGAAAGCCCAAGGGAACCCAAACCCGGCCGACACTTGCAATCGCACATGCTCTCTGCAAGACACCATCAATGCCGCCCAACGGGGCCAGCACGAGCAGTCATCCGCGGTCCCCTGGCCCTGCGCACGTTTGTCTTTGAAACCGAGCATCAATGCCACAGAAAGTGCCGGGGCGCCAGCTGGAGCCATCATCCGCGTTGCCATGGCTCGCTTGGCCTTGGCTTGCCAGGCCCCGACAGGAGCAATCGCGCATTTTCTTTGCAACCGACCATCAATGCCGCCCAACGGGGCCAGCACGAGCAGTCATCCGCGGTCCCCTGGCCCTGCGCACGTTTGTCTTTGAAACCGAGCATCAATGCCACAGAAAGTGCCGGGGCGCCAGCTGGAGCCATCATCCGCGTTGCCATGGCTCGCTTGGCCTTGGCTTGCCAGTCCCCGACACGAGCAATCGCGCATTTTCTTTGCAACCGACCATCAATGCCGCCCAACGAGGCCAGCACGAGCAGTCATCCGCGGTCCCCTGGCCCTGCGCACGTTTGTCTTTGAAACCGAGCATCAATGCCACAGAAAGTGCCGGGGCGCC
>NW_027519116.1:200000-222500 GCF_043159265.1 Tasmannia lanceolata
TGCCTATCCGGGCAAAAACGCCCTAAACCTGCGCATTCCAGCGCCCCGCAGCATACCACCCTCCTATAGGGTTTGCGCAACCAACCCGCCTAACCACCAGTGGCAACCAAAGGTGCTGTTAGCGACGACTTCTGAAGACGCAACGAGACGCGACGGGTTTGCGCCCAGACGCGACGGGACGTGCGGGATCTGCGCCCAGCCATGCCTACACCCGCCGACTTGCTGCGGGAGCTGCTCGCCCAAGCATGCCTAGCTTGCGAGGCCTGCGTGCAAGGCTAGTGTGCAAGGCTCGTGGGCAAGGCTAGTGCGCAAGGCTAGTGCCCAAGGTCTGTGTGCAAGGCTAGTGCCCAAGGCTAGTGCGCAAGGCTAGTGCCCAAGGCTAGTGAGCAAGGCCTGTGTGCAAGGCTAGTGTGCAAGGCTTGTACGCAAGGCTAGTGTGCAAGGCTGGTGTGCAAGGCTTGTGGGCAAGGCTGGTGCGCAAGGCTAGTGCCCAAGGGTTGTGTGCAAGGCTAGTGCCCAAGGGTAGTGCGCAAGGCTCGTGCCCAAGGCTAGTGCGCAAGGCTTGTGTGCAAGGCTAGTGCGATGGGCCAGTGCCCAAGGCTTGTGAGCAAGGCTTGTATGCATGGCTTGTGTGCAAGGCTTGTGTGCATGGCTTGTGCGCAAGGCTTGTGTCCAAGGCTTTTGTGCAAGGCTCGTGCGCAAGGCTAGTGTGCAAGGCTTGTGCGCATTGGCAGGTAGCCCACCACCATGCACGATCCAAATGCCACTCAAGCGACAACACGGTGCCAAGCCGGGCATGGTGTGCACTCAAAACCAATCAACGGACAGAGGTCATGCGTCATGGGGGGGATCTAGCAAGGCCATGGGGAAGGTCATGGAGGACCTTGGAAGCAAGCGCAAGACGAGAGCGAATCGAACAAGGGGCCAGGACGGGGCCTTGTGCCCATGGTCTTCGCAAGACTGCGTCCAAGGCGCCCGAAAGCCCAAGGGAACCCAAACCCGGCCGACACTTGCAATCGCACATGCTCTCTGCAACACACCATCAATGCCGCCCAACGGGGCCAGCACGAGCAGTCATCCGCGGTCCCCTGGCCCTGCGCACGTTTGTCTTTGAAACCGAGCATCAATGCCACAGAAAGTGCTGGGGCGCCAGCTGGAGCCATCATCCGCGTTGCCATGGCTCGCTTGGCCTTGGCTTGCCAGTCCCCGACACGAGCAATCGCGCATTTTCTTTGCAACCGACCATCAATGCCGCCCAACGAGGCCAGCACGAGCAGTCATCCGCGGTCCCCTGGTCCTGCGCACGTTTGTCTTTGAAACCGAGCATCAATGCCACAGAAAGTGCCGGGGCGCCAGCTGGAGCCATCATCCGCGTTGCCATGGCTCGCTTGGCCTTGGCTTGCCAGTCCCCGACACGAGCAATCGCGCATTTTCTTTGCAACCGACCATCAATGCCGCCCAACGAGGCCAGCACGAGCAGTCATCCGCGGTCCCCTGGCCCTGCGCACGTTTGTCTTTGAAACCGAGCATCAATGCCACAGAAAGTGCCGGGGCGCCAGCTGGAGCCATAATCCGCGTTGCCATGGCTCGCTTGGCCTTGGCTTGCCAGTCCCCGACAGGAGCAATCGCGCATTTTCTTTGCAACCGACCATCAATGCTGCCCAACGAGGCCAGCACGAGCAGTCATCCGCGGTCCCCTGGCCCTGCGCACGTTTGTCTTTGAAACCGAGCATCAATGCCACAGAAAGTGCCGGGGCGCCAGCTGGAGCCATCATCCGCGTTGCCATGGCTCGCTTGGCCTTGGCTTGCCAGTCCCCGACACGAGCAATCGCGCATTTTCTTTGCAACCGACCATCAATGCCGCCCAACGAGGCCAGCACGAGCAGTCATCCGCGGTCCCCTGGCCCTGCGCACGTTTGTCTTTGAAACCGAGCATCAATGCCACAGAAAGTGCCCGGGCTCCAGCTGGAGCCATCATCCGACGTGCCATGGCTTTGGTCCCATGGTCTTCGCAACCGAGCATTCGTGACACCCGACGGGGCCAGGACACCAACCCTTCCGACACGAGCATTCGCGCATGTTCTTTGGCCACACAACGGCGCCAGCACGAGCAAAATCATCAGCGGTGCGGTGGCCTTGCACGGCCTTTTGTCTTTGGAACCAACCATCAGTGCCACGGGAAGTTCTGCGAAACGTGCACTACGGGGCACACGCGTACCTACCGGGGCATACCGACCCCTATTGGGGCACACGTGTGCATATCGGGGCATACCGGGCCTATCAGGGCACACGCGTACATACCGGGGCATACCGAGCCCTACTGGGGCACACGTGCGCATATCGGGGCGTACCAAGCCTATCGGGGCATTCGCATGTATCCCAAGGCATACCGAGTCTATCCGGGCATACGCGTTCATACCGGGGCGTAACGGGCCTATCGGGGCATACTTGGGCATATCCGGGCAAAAAATGCCCAAAACTTGCGCAACCTTGGCAACCGTGGTCCATTCCTCACTATATGCCATGGCCTTGTGCCCATGGTCTTCACAAGACAGCATCCAAGGCGCCTGAAAGGCCAAGGGAGCCCAACCCAGCAATGCCCAGCCAAGGCCAGGCATTCCAGTGCCTGCCCGGGCAAAAACGCCCAAAGCATGCCCCATTCCTTAGCCTATCCAGGCAAAAACGCCCAAAACCAGCCCATTCCAGTGCCTATCCGGGCAAAAACGCCCAAAGCATGCCCATTCCTTAGCCTGTCCAGGCAAAAACGCCCAAAACCAGCACATTCCAGTGCCTATCCGGGCAAAAACGCCCTAAACCTGCGCATTCCAGCGCCCCGCAGCATGCCACCCTCCTATAGGGTTTGCGCAACCAACCCGCCTAACCACCAGTGGCAACCAAAGGTGCTGTTAGCGACGACTTCTGAAGACGCAACGAGACGCGACGGGTTTGCGCCCAGACGCGACGAGACGATGCGGGATCTGCGCCCAACCATGCCTACACCCGCCGACTTGTTGCGGGAGCTGCTTGCCCAAGCATGCCTAGCGTGCAAGGCCTGCGTGCCCAAGGTCTGTGTGCAAGGCTAGTGCCCAAGGCTAGTGCGCAAGGCTAGTGCCCAAGGCTAGTGAGCAAGGCCTGGGTGCAAGGCTAGTGTGCAAGGCTTGTATGCAAGGCTAGTGCGCAAGGCTGCTGTGCAAGGCTTGTGGGCAAGGCTGGTGCGCAAGGCTAGTGCCCAAGGGTTGTGTGCAAGGCTAGTGCCCAAGGCTAGTGCCCAAGGCTAGTGCGCAAGGCTCGTGCCCAAGGCTAGTTCGCAAGGCTTGTGTGCAAGGCTAGTGCGATGGGCCAGTGCCCAAGGCTTGTGAGCAAGGCTTGTATGCATGGCTTGTGCGCAAGGCTTGTGTCCAAGGCTTTTGTGCAAGGCTCGTGCGCAAGGCTAGTGTGCAAGGCTTGTGCGCATTGGCAGGTAGCCCACCACCATGCACGATCCAAATGCCACTCACGCGACAACACGGTGCCAAGCCGGGCATGGTGTGCACTCAAAACCAATCAACGGACAGAGGTCATGCGTCATGGGGGGGATCTAGCAAGGCCATGGGGAAGGTCATGGAGGACCTTGGAAGCAAGCGCAAGACGAGAGCGAATCGAACAAGGGGCCAGGACGGGGCCTTGTGCCCATGGTCTTCGCAAGACTGCGTCCAAGGCGCCCGAAAGCCCAAGGGAACCCAAACCCGGCCGACACTTGCAATCGCACATGCTCTCTGCAACACACCATCAATGCCGCCCAACGGGGCCAGCACGAGCAGTCATCCGCGGTCCCCTGGCCCTGCGCACGTTTGTCTTTGAAACCGAGCATCAATGCCACAGAAAGTGCCGGGGCGCCAGCTGGAGCCATCATCCGCGTTGCCATGGCTCGCTTGGCCTTGGCTTGCCAGGCCCCGACAGGAGCAATCGCGCATTTTCTTTGCAACCGACCATCAATGCCGCCCAACGGGGCCAGCACGAGCAGTCATCCGCGGTCCCCTGGCCCTGCGCACGTTTGTCTTTGAAACCGAGCATCAATGCCACAGAAAGTGCCGGGGCGCCAGCTGGAGCCATCATCCGCGTTGCCATGGCTCGCTTGGCCTTGGCTTGCCAGTCCCCGACACGAGCAATCGCGCATTTTCTTTGCAACCGACCATCAATGCCGCCCAACGAGGCCAGCACGAGCAGTCATCCGCGGTCCCCTGGCCCTGCGCACGTTTGTCTTTGAAACCGAGCATCAATGCCACAGAAAGTGCCCGGGCTCCAGCTGGAGCCATCATCCGACGTGCCATGGCTTTGGTCCCATGGTCTTCGCAACCGAGCATTCGTGACACCCGACGGGGCCAGGAAACCAACCCTTCCGACACGAGCATTCGCGCATGTTCTTTGGCCACACAACGGCGCCAGCACGAGCAAAATCATCAGCGGTGCGGTGGCCTTGCACGGCCTTTTGTCTTTGGAACCAACCATCAGTGCCACGGGAAGTGCCGGAGACCCGGCATCCGCGGTGCCAAGTCATTGCGCCCTTGGTCTCTGCAGCGGGGCATGCCGGGCACTCCCAACCATTGCAAGCAAGCAAGCAAGCAAGAAAGAAAGTAAGTAAGTAAGTATTACATATAGGGGCGGGACATGCGGGGAGTTCTGCGAAACGTGCACTACGGGGCACACGCGTACCTACCGGGGCATACCGACCCCTATTGGGGCACACGTGTGCATATCGGGGCATACCGGGCCTATCAGGGCACACGCGTACATACCGGGGCATACCGAGCCCTACTGGGGCACACGTGCGCATATCGGGGCGTACCAAGCCTATCGGGGCATTCGCATGTATCCCAAGGCATACCGAGTCTATCCGGGCATACGCGTTCATACCGGGGCGTAACGGGCCTATCGGGGCATACTTGGGCATATCCGGGCAAAAAATGCCCAAAACTTGCGCAACCTTGGCAACCGTGGTCCATTCCTCACTATATGCCATGGCCTTGTGCCCATGGTCTTCACAAGACAGCATCCAAGGCGCCTGAAAGGCCAAGGGAGCCCAACCCAGCAATGCCCAGCCAAGGCCAGGCATTCCAGTGCCTGCCCGGGCAAAAACGCCCAAAGCATGCCCCATTCCTTAGCCTATCCAGGCAAAAACGCCCAAAACCAGCCCATTCCAGTGCCTATCCGGGCAAAAACGCCCAAAGCATGCCCATTCCTTAGCCTGTCCAGGCAAAAACGCCCAAAACCAGCACATTCCAGTGCCTATCCGGGCAAAAACGCCCTAAACCTGCGCATTCCAGCGCCCCGCAGCATGCCACCCTCCTATAGGGTTTGCGCAACCAACCCGCCTAACCACCAGTGGCAACCAAAGGTGCTGTTAGCGACGACTTCTGAAGACGCAACGAGACGCGACGGGTTTGCGCCCAGACGCGACGAGACGATGCGGGATCTGCGCCCAACCATGCCTACACCCGCCGACTTGTTGCGGGAGCTGCTTGCCCAAGCATGCCTAGCGTGCAAGGCCTGCGTGCCCAAGGTCTGTGTGCAAGGCTAGTGCCCAAGGCTAGTGCGCAAGGCTAGTGCCCAAGGCTAGTGAGCAAGGCCTGGGTGCAAGGCTAGTGTGCAAGGCTTGTATGCAAGGCTAGTGTGCAAGGCTGCTGTGCAAGGCTTGTGGGCAAGGCTGGTGCGCAAGGCTAGTGCCCAAGGGTTGTGTGCAAGGCTAGTGCCCAAGGCTAGTGCGCAAGGCTCGTGCCCAAGGCTAGTTCGCAAGGCTTGTGTGCAAGGCTAGTGCGATGGGCCAGTGCCCAAGGCTTGTGAGCAAGGCTTGTATGCATGGCTTGTGCGCAAGGCTTGTGTCCAAGGCTTTTGTGCAAGGCTCGTGCGCAAGGCTAGTGTGCAAGGCTTGTGCGCATTGGCAGGTAGCCCACCACCATGCACGATCCAAATGCCACTCACGCGACAACACGGTGCCAAGCCGGGCATGGTGTGCACTCAAAACCAATCAACGGACAGAGGTCATGCGTCATGGGGGGGATCTAGCAAGGCCATGGGGAAGGTCATGGAGGACCTTGGAAGCAAGCGCAAGACGAGAGCGAATCGAACAAGGGGCCAGGACGGGGCCTTGTGCCCATGGTCTTCGCAAGACTGCGTCCAAGGCGCCCGAAAGCCCAAGGGAACCCAAACCCGGCCGACACTTGCAATCGCACATGCTCTCTGCAACACACCATCAATGCCGCCCAACGGGGCCAGCACGAGCAGTCATCCGCGGTCCCCTGGCCCTGCGCACGTTTGTCTTTGAAACCGAGCATCAATGCCACAGAAAGTGCCGGGGCGCCAGCTGGAGCCATCATCCGCGTTGCCATGGCTCGCTTGGCCTTGGCTTGCCAGGCCCCGACAGGAGCAATCGCGCATTTTCTTTGCAACCGACCATCAATGCCGCCCAACGGGGCCAGCACGAGCAGTCATCCGCGGTCCCCTGGCCCTGCGCACGTTTGTCTTTGAAACCGAGCATCAATGCCACAGAAAGTGCCCGGGCTCCAGCTGGAGCCATCATCCGACGTGCCATGGCTTTGGTCCCATGGTCTTCGCAACCGAGCATTCGTGACACCCGACGGGGCCAGGAAACCAACCCTTCCGACACGAGCATTCGCGCATGTTCTTTGGCCACACAACGGCGCCAGCACGAGCAAAATCATCAGCGGTGCGGTGGCCTTGCACGGCCTTTTGTCTTTGGAACCAACCATCAGTGCCACGGGAAGTGCCGGAGACCCGGCATCCGCGGTGCCAAGTCATTGCGCCCTTGGTCTCTGCAGCGGGGCATGCCGGGCACTCCCAACCATTGCAAGCAAGCAAGCAAGCAAGAAAGAAAGTAAGTAAGTAAGTATTACATATAGGGGCGGGACATGCGGGGAGTTCTGCGAAACGTGCACTACGGGGCACACGCATACCTACCGGGGCATACCGACCCCTATTGGGGCACACGTGTGCATATCGGGGCATACCGGGCCTATCAGGGCACACGCGTACATACCGGGGCATACCGAGCCCTACTGGGGCACACGTGCGCATATCGGGGCGTACCAAGCCTATCGGGGCATTCGCATGTATCCCAAGGCATACCGAGTCTATCCGGGCATACGCGTTCATACCGGGGCGTAACGGGCCTATCGGGGCATACTTGGGCATATCCGGGCAAAAAATGCCCAAAACTTGCGCAACCTTGGCAACCGTGGTCCATTCCTCACTATATGCCATGGCCTTGTGCCCATGGTCTTCACAAGACAGCATCCAAGGCGCCTGAAAGGCCAAGGGAGCCCAACCCAGCAATGCCCAGCCAAGGCCAGGCATTCCAGTGCCTGCCCGGGCAAAAACGCCCAAAGCATGCCCCATTCCTTAGCCTATCCAGGCAAAAACGCCCAAAACCAGCCCATTCCAGTGCCTATCCGGGCAAAAACGCCCAAAGCATGCCCATTCCTTAGCCTGTCCAGGCAAAAACGCCCAAAACCAGCACATTCCAGTGCCTATCCGGGCAAAAACGCCCTAAACCTGCGCATTCCAGCGCCCCGCAGCATGCCACCCTCCTATAGGGTTTGCGCAACCAACCCGCCTAACCACCAGTGGCAACCAAAGGTGCTGTTAGCGACGACTTCTGAAGACGCAACGAGACGCGACGGGTTTGCGCCCAGACGCGACGAGACGATGCGGGATCTGCGCCCAACCATGCCTACACCCGCCGACTTGTTGCGGGAGCTGCTTGCCCAAGCATGCCTAGCGTGCAAGGCCTGCGTGCCCAAGGTCTGTGTGCAAGGCTAGTGCCCAAGGCTAGTGCGCAAGGCTAGTGCCCAAGGCTAGTGAGCAAGGCCTGGGTGCAAGGCTAGTGTGCAAGGCTTGTATGCAAGGCTAGTGTGCAAGGCTGCTGTGCAAGGCTTGTGGGCAAGGCTGGTGCGCAAGGCTAGTGCCCAAGGGTTGTGTGCAAGGCTAGTGCCCAAGGCTAGTGCGCAAGGCTCGTGCCCAAGGCTAGTTCGCAAGGCTTGTGTGCAAGGCTAGTGCGATGGGCCAGTGCCCAAGGCTTGTGAGCAAGGCTTGTATGCATGGCTTGTGCGCAAGGCTTGTGTCCAAGGCTTTTGTGCAAGGCTCGTGCGCAAGGCTAGTGTGCAAGGCTTGTGCGCATTGGCAGGTAGCCCACCACCATGCACGATCCAAATGCCACTCACGCGACAACACGGTGCCAAGCCGGGCATGGTGTGCACTCAAAACCAATCAACGGACAGAGGTCATGCGTCATGGGGGGGATCTAGCAAGGCCATGGGGAAGGTCATGGAGGACCTTGGAAGCAAGCGCAAGACGAGAGCGAATCGAACAAGGGGCCAGGACGGGGCCTTGTGCCCATGGTCTTCGCAAGACTGCGTCCAAGGCGCCCGAAAGCCCAAGGGAACCCAAACACGGCCGACACTTGCAATCGCACATGCTCTCTGCAACACACCATCAATGCCGCCCAACGGGGCCAGCACGAGCAGTCATCCGCGGTCCCCTGGCCCTGCGCACGTTTGTCTTTGAAACCGAGCATCAATGCCACAGAAAGTGCCGGGGCGCCAGCTGGAGCCATCATCCGCGTTGCCATGGCTCGCTTGGCCTTGGCTTGCCAGGCCCCGACAGGAGCAATCGCGCATTTTCTTTGCAACCGACCATCAATGCCGCCCAACGGGGCCAGCACGAGCAGTCATCCGCGGTCCCCTGGCCCTGCGCACGTTTGTCTTTGAAACCGAGCATCAATGCCACAGAAAGTGCCGGGGCGCCAGCTGGAGCCATCATCCGCGTTGCCATGGCTCGCTTGGCCTTGGCTTGCCAGTCCCCGACAGGAGCAATCGCTCATTTTCTTTGCAACCGACCATCAATGCTGCCCAACGAGGCCAGCACGAGCAGTCATCCGCGGTCCCCTGGCCCTGCGCATGTTTGTCTTTGAAACCGAGCATCAATGCCACAGAAAGTGCCGGGGCGCCAGCTGGAGCCATCATCCGACGTGCCATGGCTTTGGTCCCATGGTCTTCGCAACCGAGCATTCGTGACACCCGACGGGGCCAGGACACCAACCCTTCCGACAGGAGCATTCGCGCATGTTCTTTGGCCACACAACGGCGCCAGCACGAGCAAAATCATCAGCGGTGCGGTGGCCTTGCACGGCCTTTTGTCTTTGGAACCAACCATCAGTGCCACGGGAAGTGCCGGAGTCCCGGCATCCGCGGTGCCAAGTCATTGCGCCCTTGGTCTCTGCAGCGGGGCATGCCGGGCACTCCCAACCATTGCAAGCAAGCAAGAAAGAAAGTAAGTAAGTAAGTAAGTATTACATATAGGGGCGGGACATGCGGGGAGTTCTGCGAAACGTGCACTACGGGGCACACGCGTACCTACCGGGGCATACCGACCCCTATTGGGGCACACGTGTGCATATCGGGGCATACCGGGCCTATCAGGGCACACGCGTACATACCGGGGCATACCGAGCCCTACTGGGGCACACGTGCGCATATCGGGGCGTACCAAGCCTATCGGGGCATTCGCATGTATCCCAAGGCATACCGAGTCTATCCGGGCATACGCGTTCATACCGGGGCGTAACGGGCCTATCGGGGCATACTTGGGCATATCCGGGCAAAAAATGCCCAAAACTTGCGCAACCTTGGCAACCGTGGTCCATTCCTCACTATATGCCATGGCCTTGTGCCCATGGTCTTCACAAGACAGCATCCAAGGCGCCTGAAAGGCCAAGGGAGCCCAACCCAGCAATGCCCAGCCAAGGCCAGGCATTCCAGTGCCTGCCCGGGCAAAAACGCCCAAAGCATGCCCCATTCCTTAGCCTATCCAGGCAAAAACGCCCAAAACCAGCCCATTCCAGTGCCTATCCGGGCAAAAACGCCCAAAGCATGCCCATTCCTTAGCCTGTCCAGGCAAAAACGCCCAAAACCAGCACATTCCAGTGCCTATCCGGGCAAAAACGCCCTAAACCTGCGCATTCCAGCGCCCCGCAGCATGCCACCCTCCTATAGGGTTTGCGCAACCAACCCGCCTAACCACCAGTGGCAACCAAAGGTGCTGTTAGCGACGACTTCTGAAGACGCAACGAGACGCGACGGGTTTGCGCCCAGACGCGACGAGACGATGCGGGATCTGCGCCCAACCATGCCTACACCCGCCGACTTGTTGCGGGAGCTGCTTGCCCAAGCATGCCTAGCGTGCAAGGCCTGCGTGCCCAAGGTCTGTGTGCAAGGCTAGTGCCCAAGGCTAGTGCGCAAGGCTAGTGCCCAAGGCTAGTGAGCAAGGCCTGGGTGCAAGGCTAGTGTGCAAGGCTTGTATGCAAGGCTAGTGTGCAAGGCTGCTGTGCAAGGCTTGTGGGCAAGGCTGGTGCGCAAGGCTAGTGCCCAAGGGTTGTGTGCAAGGCTAGTGCCCAAGGCTAGTGCGCAAGGCTCGTGCCCAAGGCTAGTTCGCAAGGCTTGTGTGCAAGGCTAGTGCGATGGGCCAGTGCCCAAGGCTTGTGAGCAAGGCTTGTATGCATGGCTTGTGCGCAAGGCTTGTGTCCAAGGCTTTTGTGCAAGGCTCGTGCGCAAGGCTAGTGTGCAAGGCTTGTGCGCATTGGCAGGTAGCCCACCACCATGCACGATCCAAATGCCACTCACGCGACAACACGGTGCCAAGCCGGGCATGGTGTGCACTCAAAACCAATCAACGGACAGAGGTCATGCGTCATGGGGGGGATCTAGCAAGGCCATGGGGAAGGTCATGGAGGACCTTGGAAGCAAGCGCAAGACGAGAGCGAATCGAACAAGGGGCCAGGACGGGGCCTTGTGCCCATGGTCTTCGCAAGACTGCGTCCAAGGCGCCCGAAAGCCCAAGGGAACCCAAACCCGGCCGACACTTGCAATCGCACATGCTCTCTGCAACACACCATCAATGCCGCCCAACGGGGCCAGCACGAGCAGTCATCCGCGGTCCCCTGGCCCTGCGCACGTTTGTCTTTGAAACCGAGCATCAATGCCACAGAAAGTGCCGGGGCGCCAGCTGGAGCCATCATCCGCGTTGCCATGGCTCGCTTGGCCTTGGCTTGCCAGGCCCCGACAGGAGCAATCGCGCATTTTCTTTGCAACCGACCATCAATGCCGCCCAACGGGGCCAGCACGAGCAGTCATCCGCGGTCCCCTGGCCCTGCGCACGTTTGTCTTTGAAACCGAGCATCAATGCCACAGAAAGTGCCGGGGCGCCAGCTGGAGCCATCATCCGCGTTGCCATGGCTCGCTTGGCCTTGGCTTGCCAGTCCCCGACACGAGCAATCGCGCATTTTCTTTGCAACCGACCATCAATGCCGCCCAACGAGGCCAGCACGAGCAGTCATCCGCGGTCCCCTGGCCCTGCGCACGTTTGTCTTTGAAACCGAGCATCAATGCCACAGAAAGTGCCGGGGCGCCAGCTGGAGCCATCATCCGACGTGCCATGGCTTTGGTCCCATGGTCTTCGCAACCGAGCATTCGTGACACCCGACGGGGCCAGGACACCAACCCTTCCGACAGGAGCATTCGCGCATGTTCTTTGGCCACACAAAGGCGCCAGCACGAGCAAAATCATCCGCGGTGCGGTGGCCTTGCACGGCCTTTTGTCTTTGGAACCAACCATCAGTGCCACGGGAAGTGCCGGAGTCCCGGCATCCGCGGTGCCAAGTCATTGCGCCCTTGGTCTCTGCAGCGGGGCATGCCGGGCACTCCCAACCATTGCAAGCAAGCAAGAAAGAAACTAAGTAAGTAAGTAAGTATTACATATAGGGGCGGGACATGCGGGGAGTTCTGCGAAACGTGCACTACGGGGCACACGCGTACCTACCGGGGCATACAGACCCCTATTGGGGCACACGTGTGCATATCGGGGCATACCGGGCCTATCAGGGCACACGCGTACATACCGGGGCATACCGAGCCCTACTGGGGCACACGTGCGCATATCGGGGCGTACCAAGCCTATCGGGGCATTCGCATGTATCCCAAGGCATACCGAGTCTATCCGGGCATACGCGTTCATACCGGGTCGTAACGGGCCTATCGGGGCATACTTGGGCATATCCGGGCAAAAAATGCCCAAAACTTGCGCAACCTTGGCAACCGTGGTCCATTCCTCACTATATGCCATGGCCTTGTGCCCATGGTCTTCACAAGACAGCATCCAAGGCGCCTGAAAGGCCAAGGGAGCCCAACCCAGCAATGCCCAGCCAAGGCCAGGCATTCCAGTGCCTGCCCGGGCAAAAACGCCCAAAGCATGCCCCATTCCTTAGCCTATCCAGGCAAAAACGCCCAAAACCAGCCCATTCCAGTGCCTATCCGGGCAAAAACGCCCAAAGCATGCCCATTCCTTAGCCTGTCCAGGCAAAAACGCCCAAAACCAGCACATTCCAGTGCCTATCCGGGCAAAAACGCCCTAAACCTGCGCATTCCAGCGCCCCGCAGCATGCCACCCTCCTATAGGGTTTGCGCAACCAACCCGCCTAACCACCAGTGGCAACCAAAGGTGCTGTTAGCGACGACTTCTGAAGACGCAACGAGACGCAACGGGTTTGCGCCCAGACGCGACGAGACGATGCGGGATCTGCGCCCAACCATGCCTACACCCGCCGACTTGTTGCGGGAGCTGCTTGCCCAAGCATGCCTAGCGTGCAAGGCCTGCGTGCCCAAGGTCTGTGTGCAAGGCTAGTGCCCAAGGCTAGTCCGCAAGGCTAGTGCCCAAGGCTAGTGAGCAAGGCCTGGGTGCAAGGCTAGTGTGCAAGGCTTGTATGCAAGGCTAGTGTGCAAGGCTGCTGTGCAAGGCTTGTGGGCAAGGCTGGTGCGCAAGGCTAGTGCCCAAGGGTTGTGTGCAAGGCTAGTGCCCAAGGCTAGTGCGCAAGGCTCGTGCCCAAGGCTTGTTCGCAAGGCTTGTGTGCAAGGCTAGTGCGATGGGCCAGTGCCCAAGGCTTGTGAGCAAGGCTTGTATGCATGGCTTGTGCGCAAGGCTTGTGTCCAAGGCTTTTGTGCAAGGCTCGTGCGCAAGGCTAGTGTGCAAGGCTTGTGCGCATTGGCAGGTAGCCCACCACCATGCACGATCCAAATGCCACTCACGCGACAACACGGTGCCAAGCCGGGCATGGTGTGCACTCAAAACCAATCAACGGACAGAGGTCATGCGTCATGGGGGGGATCTAGCAAGGCCATGGGGAAGGTCATGGAGGACCTTGGAAGCAAGCGCAAGACGAGAGCGAATCGAACAAGGGGCCAGGACGGGGCCTTGTGCCCATGGTCTTCGCAAGACTGCGTCCAAGGCGCCCGAAAGCCCAAGGGAACACAAACCCGGCCGACACTTGCAATCGCACATGCTCTCAGCAAAACACCATCAATGCCGCCCAACGGGGCCAGCACGAGCAGTCATCCGCGGTCCCCTGGCCCTGCGCACGTTTGTCTTTGAAACCGAGCATCAATGCCACAGAAAGTGCCGGGGCGCCAGCTGGAGCCATCATCCGCGTTGCCATGGCTCGCTTGGCCTTGGCTTGCCAGTCCCCGACACGAGCAATCGCGCATTTTCTTTGCAACCGACCATCAATGCCGCCCAACGAGGCCAGCACGAGCAGTCATCCGCGGTCCCCTGGCCCTGCGCACGTTTGTCTTTGAAACCGAGCATCAATGCCACAGAAAGTGCCGGGGCGCCAGCTGGAGCCATCATCCGCGTTGCCATGGCTCGCTTGGCCTTGGCTTGCCAGTCCCCGACAGGAGCAATCGCGCATTTTCTTTGCAACCGACCATCAATGCTGCCCAACGAGGCCAGCACGAGCAGTCATCCGCGGTCCCCTGGCCCTGCGCATGTTTGTCTTTGAAACCGAGCATCAATGCCACAGAAAGTGCCGGGGCGCCAGCTGGAGCCATCATCCGACGTGCCATGGCTTTGGTCCCATGGTCTTCGCAACCGAGCATTCGTGACACCCGACGGGGCCAGGACACCAACCCTTCCGACAGGAGCATTCGCGCATGTTCTTTGGCCACACAACGGCGCCAGCACGAGCAAAATCATCAGCGGTGCGGTGGCCTTGCACGGCCTTTTGTCTTTGGAACCAACCATCAGTGCCACGGGAAGTGCCGGAGTCCCGGCATCCGCGGTGCCAAGTCATTGCGCCCTTGGTCTCTGCAGCGGGGCATGCCGGGCACTCCCAACCATTGCAAGCAAGCAAGAAAGAAAGTAAGTAAGTAAGTAAGTATTACATATAGGGGCGGGACATGCGGGGAGTTCTGCGAAACGTGCACTACGGGGCACACGCGTACCTACCGGGGCATACAGACCCCTATTGGGGCACACGTGTGCATATCGGGGCATACCGGGCCTATCAGGGCACACGCGTACATACCGGGGCATACCGAGCCCTACTGGGGCACACGTGCGCATATCGGGGCGTACCAAGCCTATCGGGGCATTCGCATGTATCCCAAGGCATACCGAGTCTATCCGGGCATACGCGTTCATACCGGGGCGTAACGGGCCTATCGGGGCATACTTGGGCATATCCGGGCAAAAAATGCCCAAAACTTGCGCAACCTTGGCAACCGTGGTCCATTCCTCACTATATGCCATGGCCTTGTGCCCATGGTCTTCACAAGACAGCATCCAAGGCGCCTGAAAGGCCAAGGGAGCCCAACCCAGCAATGCCCAGCCAAGGCCAGGCATTCCAGTGCCTGCCCGGGCAAAAACGCCCAAAGCATGCCCCATTCCTTAGCCTATCCAGGCAAAAACGCCCAAAACCAGCCCATTCCAGTGCCTATCCGGGCAAAAACGCCCAAAGCATGCCCATTCCTTAGCCTGTCCAGGCAAAAACGCCCAAAACCAGCACATTCCAGTGCCTATCCGGGCAAAAACGCCCTAAACCTGCGCATTCCAGCGCCCCGCAGCATGCCACCCTCCTATAGGGTTTGCGCAACCAACCCGCCTAACCACCAGTGGCAACCAAAGGTGCTGTTAGCGACGACTTCTGAAGACGCAACGAGACGCGACGGGTTTGCGCCCAGACGCGACGAGACGATGCGGGATCTGCGCCCAACCATGCCTACACCCGCCGACTTGTTGCGGGAGCTGCTTGCCCAAGCATGCCTAGCGTGCAAGGCCTGCGTGCCCAAGGTCTGTGTGCAAGGCTAGTGCCCAAGGCTAGTGCGCAAGGCTAGTGCCCAAGGCTAGTGAGCAAGGCCTGGGTGCAAGGCTAGTGTGCAAGGCTTGTATGCAAGGCTAGTGTGCAAGGCTGCTGTGCAAGGCTTGTGGGCAAGGCTGGTGCGCAAGGCTAGTGCCCAAGGGTTGTGTGCAAGGCTAGTGCCCAAGGCTAGTGCGCAAGGCTCGTGCCCAAGGCTAGTTCGCAAGGCTTGTGTGCAAGGCTAGTGCGATGGGCCAGTGCCCAAGGCTTGTGAGCAAGGCTTGTATGCATGGCTTGTGCGCAAGGCTTGTGTCCAAGGCTTTTGTGCAAGGCTCGTGCGCAAGGCTAGTGTGCAAGGCTTGTGCGCATTGGCAGGTAGCCCACCACCATGCACGATCCAAATGCCACTCACGCGACAACACGGTGCCAAGCCGGGCATGGTGTGCACTCAAAACCAATCAACGGACAGAGGTCATGCGTCATGGGGGGGATCTAGCAAGGCCATGGGGAAGGTCATGGAGGACCTTGGAAGCAAGCGCAAGACGAGAGCGAATCGAACAAGGGGCCAGGACGGGGCCTTGTGCCCATGGTCTTCGCAAGACTGCGTCCAAGGCGCCCGAAAGCCCAAGGGAACCCAAACCCGGCCGACACTTGCAATCGCACATGCTCTCTGCAACACACCATCAATGCCGCCCAACGGGGCCAGCACGAGCAGTCATCCGCGGTCCCCTGGCCCTGCGCACGTTTGTCTTTGAAACCGAGCATCAATGCCACAGAAAGTGCCGGGGCGCCAGCTGGAGCCATCATCCGCGTTGCCATGGCTCGCTTGGCCTTGGCTTGCCAGGCCCCGACAGGAGCAATCGCGCATTTTCTTTGCAACCGACCATCAATGCCGCCCAACGGGGCCAGCACGAGCAGTCATCCGCGGTCCCCTGGCCCTGCGCACGTTTGTCTTTGAAACCGAGCATCAATGCCACAGAAAGTGCCGGGGCGCCAGCTGGAGCCATCATCCGCGTTGCCATGGCTCGCTTGGCCTTGGCTTGCCAGTCCCCGACACGAGCAATCGCGCATTTTCTTTGCAACCGACCATCAATGCCGCCCAACGAGGCCAGCACGAGCAGTCATCCGCGGTCCCCTGGCCCTGCGCACGTTTGTCTTTGAAACCGAGCATCAATGCCACAGAAAGTGCCCGGGCTCCAGCTGGAGCCATCATCCGACGTGCCATGGCTTTGGTCCCATGGTCTTCGCAACCGAGCATTCGTGACACCCGACGGGGCCAGGACACCAACCCTTCCGACACGAGCATTCGCGCATGTTCTTTGGCCACACAACGGCGCCAGCACGAGCAAAATCATCAGCGGTGCGGTGGCCTTGCACGGCCTTTTGTCTTTGGAACCAACCATCAGTGCCACGGGAAGTGCCGGAGTCCCGGCATCCGCGGTGCCAAGTCATTGCGCCCTTGGTCTCTGCAGCGGGGCATGCCGGGCACTCCCAACCATTGCAAGCAAGCAAGAAAGAAACTAAGTAAGTAAGTAAGTATTACATATAGGGGCGGGACATGCGGGGAGTTCTGCGAAACGTGCACTACGGGGCACACGCGTACCTACCGGGGCATACAGACCCCTATTGGGGCACACGTGTGCATATCGGGGCATACCGGGCCTATCAGGGCACACGCGTACATACCGGGGCATACCGAGCCCTACTGGGGCACACGTGCGCATATCGGGGCGTACCAAGCCTATCGGGGCATTCGCATGTATCCCAAGGCATACCGAGTCTATCCGGGCATACGCGTTCATACCGGGGCGTAACGGGCCTATCGGGGCATACTTGGGCATATCCGGGCAAAAAATGCCCAAAACTTGCGCAACCTTGGCAACCGTGGTCCATTCCTCACTATATGCCATGGCCTTGTGCCCATGGTCTTCACAAGACAGCATCCAAGGCGCCTGAAAGGCCAAGGGAGCCCAACCCAGCAATGCCCAGCCAAGGCCAGGCATTCCAGTGCCTGCCCGGGCAAAAACGCCCAAAGCATGCCCCATTCCTTAGCCTATCCAGGCAAAAACGCCCAAAACCAGCCCATTCCAGTGCCTATCCGGGCAAAAACGCCCAAAGCATGCCCATTCCTTAGCCTGTCCAGGCAAAAACGCCCAAAACCAGCACATTCCAGTGCCTATCCGGGCAAAAACGCCCTAAACCTGCGCATTCCAGCGCCCCGCAGCATGCCACCCTCCTATAGGGTTTGCGCAACCAACCCGCCTAACCACCAGTGGCAACCAAAGGTGCTGTTAGCGACGACTTCTGAAGACGCAACGAGACGCGACGGGTTTGCGCCCAGACGCGACGAGACGATGCGGGATCTGCGCCCAACCATGCCTACACCCGCCGACTTGTTGCGGGAGCTGCTTGCCCAAGCATGCCTAGCGTGCAAGGCCTGCGTGCCCAAGGTCTGTGTGCAAGGCTAGTGCCCAAGGCTAGTCCGCAAGGCTAGTGCCCAAGGCTAGTGAGCAAGGCCTGGGTGCAAGGCTAGTGTGCAAGGCTTGTATGCAAGGCTAGTGTGCAAGGCTGCTGTGCAAGGCTTGTGGGCAAGGCTGGTGCGCAAGGCTAGTGCCCAAGGGTTGTGTGCAAGGCTAGTGCCCAAGGCTAGTGCGCAAGGCTCGTGCCCAAGGCTAGTTCGCAAGGCTTGTGTGCAAGGCTAGTGCGATGGGCCAGTGCCCAAGGCTTGTGAGCAAGGCTTGTATGCATGGCTTGTGCGCAAGGCTTGTGTCCAAGGCTTTTGTGCAAGGCTCGTGCGCAAGGCTAGTGTGCAAGGCTTGTGCGCATTGGCAGGTAGCCCACCACCATGCACGATCCAAATGCCACTCACGCGACAACACGGTGCCAAGCCGGGCATGGTGTGCACTCAAAACCAATCAACGGACAGAGGTCATGCGTCATGGGGGGGATCTAGCAAGGCCATGGGGAAGGTCATGGAGGACCTTGGAAGCAAGCGCAAGACGAGAGCGAATCGAACAAGGGGCCAGGACGGGGCCTTGTGCCCATGGTCTTCGCAAGACTGCGTCCAAGGCGCCCGAAAGCCCAAGGGAACCCAAACCCGGCCGACACTTGCAATCGCACATGCTCTCAGCAAAACACCATCAATGCTGCCCAACGGGGCCAGCACGAGCAGTCATCCGCGGTCCCCTGGCCCTGCGCACGTTTGTCTTTGAAACCGAGCATCAATGCCACAGAAAGTGCCGGGGCGCCAGCTGGAGCCATCATCCGCGTTGCCATGGCTCGCTTGGCCTTGGCTTGCCAGTCCCCGACACGAGCAATCGCCCATTTTCTTTGCAACCGACCATCAATGCCGCCCAACGAGGCCAGCACGAGCAGTCATCCGCGGTCCCCTGGTCCTGCGCACGTTTGTCTTTGAAACCGAGCATCAATGCCACAGAAAGTGCCGGGGCGCCAGCTGGAGCCATCATCCGCGTTGCCATGGCTCGCTTGGCCTTGGCTTGCCAGTCCCCGACAGGAGCAATCGCGCATTTTCTTTGCAACCGACCATCAATGCTGCCCAACGAGGCCAGCACGAGCAGTCATCCGCGGTCCCCTGGCCCTGCGCACGTTTGTCTTTGAAACCGAGCATCAATGCCACAGAAAGTGCCGGGGCGCCAGCTGGAGCCATCATCCGCGTTGCCATGGCTCGCTTGGCCTTGGCTTGCCAGTCCCCGACACGAGCAATCGCGCATTTTCTTTGCAACCGACCATCAATGCCGCCCAACGAGGCCAGCACGAGCAGTCATCCGCGGTCCCCTGGCCCTGCGCACGTTTGTCTTTGAAACCGAGCATCAATGCCACAGAAAGTGCCCGGGCTCCAGCTGGAGCCATCATCCGACGTGCCATGGCTTTGGTCCCATGGTCTTCGCAACCGAGCATTCGTGACACCCGACGGGGCCAGGACACCAACCCTTCCGACACGAGCATTCGCGCATGTTCTTTGGCCACACAACGGCGCCAGCACGAGCAGAATCATCAGCGGTGCGGTGGCCTTGCACGGCCTTTTGTCTTTGGAACCAACCATCAGTGCCACGGGAAGTGCCGGAGTCCCGGCATCCGCGGTGCCAAGTCATTGCGCCCTTGGTCTCTGCAGCGGGGCATGCCGGGCACTCCCAACCATTGCAAGCAAGCAAGAAAGAAAGTAAGTAAGTAAGTAAGTATTACATATAGGGGCGGGACATGCGGGGAGTTCTGCGAAACGTGCACTACGGGGCACACGCGTACCTACCGGGGCATACCGACCCCTATTGGGGCACACGTGTGCATATCGGGGCATACCGGGCCTATCAGGGCACACGCGTACATACCGGGGCATACCGAGCCCTACTGGGGCACACGTGCGCATATCGGGGCGTACCAAGCCTATCGGGGCATTCGCATGTATCCCAAGGCATACCGAGTCTATCCGGGCATACGCATTCATACCGGGGCGTAACGGGCCTATCGGGGCATACTTGGGCATATCCGGGCAAAAAATGCCCAAAACTTGCGCAACCTTGGCAACCGTGGTCCATTCCTCACTATATGCCATGGCCTTGTGCCCATGGTCTTCACAAGACAGCATCCAAGGCGCCTGAAAGGCCAAGGGAGCCCAACCCAGCAATGCCCAGCCAAGGCCAGGCATTCCAGTGCCTGCCCGGGCAAAAACGCCCAAAGCATGCCCCATTCCTTAGCCTATCCAGGCAAAAACGCCCAAAACCAGCCCATTCCAGTGCCTATCCGGGCAAAAACGCCCAAAGCATGCCCATTCCTTAGCCTGTCCAGGCAAAAACGCCCAAAACCAGCACATTCCAGTGCCTATCCGGGCAAAAACGCCCTAAACCTGCGCATTCCAGCGCCCCGCAGCATGCCACCCTCCTATAGGGTTTGCGCAACCAACCCGCCTAACCACCAGTGGCAACCAAAGGTGCTGTTAGCGACGACTTCTGAAGACGCAACGAGACGCGACGGGTTTGCGCCCAGACGCGACGAGACGATGCGGGATCTGCGCCCAACCATGCCTACACCCGCCGACTTGTTGCGGGAGCTGCTTGCCCAAGCATGCCTAGCGTGCAAGGCCTGCGTGCCCAAGGTCTGTGTGCAAGGCTAGTGCCCAAGGCTAGTGCGCAAGGCTAGTGCCCAAGGCTAGTGAGCAAGGCCTGGGTGCAAGGCTAGTGTGCAAGGCTTGTATGCAAGGCTAGTGTGCAAGGCTGCTGTGCAAGGCTTGTGGGCAAGGCTGGTGCGCAAGGCTAGTGCCCAAGGGTTGTGTGCAAGGCTAGTGCCCAAGGCTAGTGCGCAAGGCTCGTGCCCAAGGCTAGTTCGCAAGGCTTGTGTGCAATGCTAGTGCGATGGGCCAGTGCCCAAGGCTTGTGAGCAAGGCTTGTATGCATGGCTTGTGCGCAAGGCTTGTGTCCAAGGCTTTTGTGCAAGGCTCGTGCGCAAGGCTAGTGTGCAAGGCTTGTGCGCATTGGCAGGTAGCCCACCACCATGCACGATCCAAATGCCACTCACGCGACAACACGGTGCCAAGCCGGGCATGGTGTGCACTCAAAACCAATCAACGGACAGAGGTCATGCGTCATGGGGGGGATCTAGCAAGGCCATGGGGAAGGTCATGGAGGACCTTGGAAGCAAGCGCAAGACGAGAGCGAATCGAACAAGGGGCCAGGACGGGGCCTTGTGCCCATGGTCTTCGCAAGACTGCGTCCAAGGCGCCCGAAAGCCCAAGGGAACCCAAACCCGGCCGACACTTGCAATCGCACATGCTCTCTGCAACACACCATCAATGCCGCCCAACGGGGCCAGCACGAGCAGTCATCCGCGGTCCCCTGGCCCTGCGCACGTTTGTCTTTGAAACCGAGCATCAATGCCACAGAAAGTGCCGGGGCGCCAGCTGGAGCCATCATCCGCGTTGCCATGGCTCGCTTGGCCTTGGCTTGCCAGGCCCCGACAGGAGCAATCGCGCATTTTCTTTGCAACCGACCATCAATGCCGCCCAACGGGGCCAGCACGAGCAGTCATCCGCGGTCCCCTGGCCCTGCGCACGTTTGTCTTTGAAACCGAGCATCAATGCCACAGAAAGTGCCGGGGCGCCAGCTGGAGCCATCATCCGCGTTGCCATGGCTCGCTTGGCCTTGGCTTGCCAGTCCCCGACACGAGCAATCGCGCATTTTCTTTGCAACCGACCATCAATGCCGCCCAACGAGGCCAGCACGAGCAGTCATCCGCGGTCCCCTGGCCCTGCGCACGTTTGTCTTTGAAACCGAGCATCAATGCCACAGAAAGTGCCGGGGCGCCAGCTGGAGCCATCATCCGACGTGCCATGGCTTTGGTCCCATGGTCTTCGCAACCGAGCATTCGTGACACCCGACGGGGCCAGGACACCAACCCTTCCGACAGGAGCATTCGCGCATGTTCTTTGGCCACACAAAGGCGCCAGCACGAGCAAAATCATCCGCGGTGCGGTGGCCTTGCACGGCCTTTTGTCTTTGGAACCAACCATCAGTGCCACGGGAAGTGCCGGAGTCCCGGCATCCGCGGTGCCAAGTCATTGCGCCCTTGGTCTCTGCAGCGGGGCATGCCGGGCACTCCCAACCATTGCAAGCAAGCAAGAAAGAAAGTAAGTAAGTAAGTAAGTATTACATATAGGGGCGGGACATGCGGGGAGATCAGCGAAACGTGCATTACGGGGCACACGCGTACCTACCGGGGCATACCGACCCCTATTGGGGCACACGTGTGCATATCGGGGCATACCGGGCCTATCGGGGCACACGCGTACATACCGGGGCATACCGAGCCCTACTGGGGCACACGTGCGCATATCGGGGCGTACCAAGCCTATCGGGGCATACGCATGTATCCCAAGGCATACCGAGTCTATCCGGGCATACGCGTTCATACCGGGGCGTAACGGGCCTATCGGGGCATACTTGGGCATATCCGGGCAAAAAATGCCCAAAACTTGCGCAACCTTGGCAACCGTGGTCCATTCCTCTCTATATGCCTAGCCTTGGCAACCGTGGTCCATTCCTCACTATATGCCATGGCCTTGTGCCCATGGTCTTCCCAAGACAGCGTCCAAGGCGCCCGGAAGGCCAAGGGAGCCCAACCCAGCGATGCCCTGCTATGGCAAGCCAAGGCCAAGCATTCCGGTGCCTATCCGGGCAAAAATGCGATTCCTCTCTATATGCCTAGCCTTGGCAACCGTGGTCCATTCCTCACCATATGCCATGGCCTTGTGCCCATGGTCTTCCCAAGACAGCGTCCAAGGCGCCCGGAAGGCCAAGGGAGCCCAACCCAGCAAT
>NW_027519116.1:227500-247500 GCF_043159265.1 Tasmannia lanceolata
ATCCAAGGCGCCTGAAAGGCCAAGGGAGCCCAACCCAGCAATGCCCAGCCAAGGCCAGGCATTCCAGTGCCTGCCCGGGCAAAAACGCCCAAAGCATGCCCCATTCCTTAGCCTATCCAGGCAAAAACGCCCAAAACCAGCCCATTCCAGTGCCTATCCGGGCAAAAACGCCCAAAGCATGCCCATTCCTTAGCCTGTCCAGGCAAAAACGCCCAAAACCAGCACATTCCAGTGCCTATCCGGGCAAAAACGCCCTAAACCTGCGCATTCCAGCGCCCCGCAGCATGCCACCCTCCTATAGGGTTTGCGCAACCAACCCGCCTAACCACCAGTGGCAACCAAAGGTGCTGTTAGCGACGACTTCTGAAGACGCAACGAGACGCGACGGGTTTGCGCCCAGACGCGACGAGACGATGCGGGATCTGCGCCCAACCATGCCTACACCCGCCGACTTGTTGCGGGAGCTGCTTGCCCAAGCATGCCTAGCGTGCAAGGCCTGCGTGCCCAAGGTCTGTGTGCAAGGCTAGTGCCCAAGGCTAGTGCGCAAGGCTAGTGCCCAAGGCTAGTGAGCAAGGCCTGGGTGCAAGGCTAGTGTGCAAGGCTTGTATGCAAGGCTAGTGCGCAAGGCTGCTGTGCAAGGCTTGTGGGCAAGGCTGGTGCGCAAGGCTAGTGCCCAAGGGTTGTGTGCAAGGCTAGTGCCCAAGGCTAGTGCCCAAGGCTAGTGCGCAAGGCTCGTGCCCAAGGCTAGTTCGCAAGGCTTGTGTGCAAGGCTAGTGCGATGGGCCAGTGCCCAAGGCTTGTGAGCAAGGCTTGTATGCATGGCTTGTGCGCAAGGCTTGTGTCCAAGGCTTTTGTGCAAGGCTCGTGCGCAAGGCTAGTGTGCAAGGCTTGTGCGCATTGGCAGGTAGCCCACCACCATGCACGATCCAAATGCCACTCACGCGACAACACGGTGCCAAGCCGGGCATGGTGTGCACTCAAAACCAATCAACGGACAGAGGTCATGCGTCATGGGGGGGATCTAGCAAGGCCATGGGGAAGGTCATGGAGGACCTTGGAAGCAAGCGCAAGACGAGAGCGAATCGAACAAGGGGCCAGGACGGGGCCTTGTGCCCATGGTCTTCGCAAGACTGCGTCCAAGGCGCCCGAAAGCCCAAGGGAACCCAAACCCGGCCGACACTTGCAATCGCACATGCTCTCTGCAACACACCATCAATGCCGCCCAACGGGGCCAGCACGAGCAGTCATCCGCGGTCCCCTGGCCCTGCGCACGTTTGTCTTTGAAACCGAGCATCAATGCCACAGAAAGTGCCGGGGCGCCAGCTGGAGCCATCATCCGCGTTGCCATGGCTCGCTTGGCCTTGGCTTGCCAGGCCCCGACAGGAGCAATCGCGCATTTTCTTTGCAACCGACCATCAATGCCGCCCAACGGGGCCAGCACGAGCAGTCATCCGCGGTCCCCTGGCCCTGCGCACGTTTGTCTTTGAAACCGAGCATCAATGCCACAGAAAGTGCCGGGGCGCCAGCTGGAGCCATCATCCGCGTTGCCATGGCTCGCTTGGCCTTGGCTTGCCAGTCCCCGACACGAGCAATCGCGCATTTTCTTTGCAACCGACCATCAATGCCGCCCAACGAGGCCAGCACGAGCAGTCATCCGCGGTCCCCTGGCCCTGCGCACGTTTGTCTTTGAAACCGAGCATCAATGCCACAGAAAGTGCCCGGGCTCCAGCTGGAGCCATCATCCGACGTGCCATGGCTTTGGTCCCATGGTCTTCGCAACCGAGCATTCGTGACACCCGACGGGGCCAGGACACCAACCCTTCCGACACGAGCATTCGCGCATGTTCTTTGGCCACACAACGGCGCCAGCACGAGCAGAATCATCAGCGGTGCGGTGGCCTTGCACGGCCTTTTGTCTTTGGAACCAACCATCAGTGCCACGGGAAGTGCCGGAGTCCCGGCATCCGCGGTGCCAAGTCATTGCGCCCTTGGTCTCTGCAGCGGGGCATGCCGGGCACTCCCAACCATTGCAAGCAAGCAAGAAAGAAAGTAAGTAAGTAAGTAAGTATTACATATAGGGGCGGGACATGCGGGGAGTTCTGCGAAACGTGCACTACGGGGCACACGCGTACCTACCGGGGCATACCGACCCCTATTGGGGCACACGTGTGCATATCGGGGCATACCGGGCCTATCAGGGCACACGCGTACATACCGGGGCATACCGAGCCCTACTGGGGCACACGTGCGCATATCGGGGCGTACCAAGCCTATCGGGGCATTCGCATGTATCCCAAGGCATACCGAGTCTATCCGGGCATACGCGTTCATACCGGGGCGTAACGGGCCTATCGGGGCATACTTGGGCATATCCGGGCAAAAAATGCCCAAAACTTGCGCAACCTTGGCAACCGTGGTCCATTCCTCACTATATGCCATGGCCTTGTGCCCATGGTCTTCACAAGACAGCATCCAAGGCGCCTGAAAGGCCAAGGGAGCCCAACCCAGCAATGCCCAGCCAAGGCCAGGCATTCCAGTGCCTGCCCGGGCAAAAACGCCCAAAGCATGCCCCATTCCTTAGCCTATCCAGGCAAAAACGCCCAAAACCAGCCCATTCCAGTGCCTATCCGGGCAAAAACGCCCAAAGCATGCCCATTCCTTAGCCTGTCCAGGCAAAAACGCCCAAAACCAGCACATTCCAGTGCCTATCCGGGCAAAAACGCCCTAAACCTGCGCATTCCAGCGCCCCGCAGCATGCCACCCTCCTATAGGGTTTGCGCAACCAACCCGCCTAACCACCAGTGGCAACCAAAGGTGCTGTTAGCGACGACTTCTGAAGACGCAACGAGACGCGACGGGTTTGCGCCCAGACGCGACGAGACGATGCGGGATCTGCGCCCAACCATGCCTACACCCGCCGACTTGTTGCGGGAGCTGCTTGCCCAAGCATGCCTAGCGTGCAAGGCCTGCGTGCCCAAGGTCTGTGTGCAAGGCTAGTGCCCAAGGCTAGTGCGCAAGGCTAGTGCCCAAGGCTAGTGAGCAAGGCCTGGGTGCAAGGCTAGTGTGCAAGGCTTGTATGCAAGGCTAGTGTGCAAGGCTGCTGTGCAAGGCTTGTGGGCAAGGCTGGTGCGCAAGGCTAGTGCCCAAGGGTTGTGTGCAAGGCTAGTGCCCAAGGCTAGTGCGCAAGGCTCGTGCCCAAGGCTAGTTCGCAAGGCTTGTGTGCAAGGCTAGTGCGATGGGCCAGTGCCCAAGGCTTGTGAGCAAGGCTTGTATGCATGGCTTGTGCGCAAGGCTTGTGTCCAAGGCTTTTGTGCAAGGCTCGTGCGCAAGGCTAGTGTGCAAGGCTTGTGCGCATTGGCAGGTAGCCCACCACCATGCACGATCCAAATGCCACTCACGCGACAACACGGTGCCAAGCCGGGCATGGTGTGCACTCAAAACCAATCAACGGACAGAGGTCATGCGTCATGGGGGGGATCTAGCAAGGCCATGGGGAAGGTCATGGAGGACCTTGGAAGCAAGCGCAAGACGAGAGCGAATCGAACAAGGGGCCAGGACGGGGCCTTGTGCCCATGGTCTTCGCAAGACTGCGTCCAAGGCGCCCGAAAGCCCAAGGGAACCCAAACCCGGCCGACACTTGCAATCGCACATGCTCTCTGCAACACACCATCAATGCCGCCCAACGGGGCCAGCACGAGCAGTCATCCGCGGTCCCCTGGCCCTGCGCACGTTTGTCTTTGAAACCGAGCATCAATGCCACAGAAAGTGCCGGGGCGCCAGCTGGAGCCATCATCCGCGTTGCCATGGCTCGCTTGGCCTTGGCTTGCCAGGCCCCGACAGGAGCAATCGCGCATTTTCTTTGCAACCGACCATCAATGCCGCCCAACGGGGCCAGCACGAGCAGTCATCCGCGGTCCCCTGGCCCTGCGCACGTTTGTCTTTGAAACCGAGCATCAATGCCACAGAAAGTGCCCGGGCTCCAGCTGGAGCCATCATCCGACGTGCCATGGCTTTGGTCCCATGGTCTTCGCAACCGAGCATTCGTGACACCCGACGGGGCCAGGAAACCAACCCTTCCGACACGAGCATTCGCGCATGTTCTTTGGCCACACAACGGCGCCAGCACGAGCAAAATCATCAGCGGTGCGGTGGCCTTGCACGGCCTTTTGTCTTTGGAACCAACCATCAGTGCCACGGGAAGTGCCGGAGACCCGGCATCCGCGGTGCCAAGTCATTGCGCCCTTGGTCTCTGCAGCGGGGCATGCCGGGCACTCCCAACCATTGCAAGCAAGCAAGCAAGCAAGAAAGAAAGTAAGTAAGTAAGTATTACATATAGGGGCGGGACATGCGGGGAGTTCTGCGAAACGTGCACTACGGGGCACACGCATACCTACCGGGGCATACCGACCCCTATTGGGGCACACGTGTGCATATCGGGGCATACCGGGCCTATCAGGGCACACGCGTACATACCGGGGCATACCGAGCCCTACTGGGGCACACGTGCGCATATCGGGGCGTACCAAGCCTATCGGGGCATTCGCATGTATCCCAAGGCATACCGAGTCTATCCGGGCATACGCGTTCATACCGGGGCGTAACGGGCCTATCGGGGCATACTTGGGCATATCCGGGCAAAAAATGCCCAAAACTTGCGCAACCTTGGCAACCGTGGTCCATTCCTCACTATATGCCATGGCCTTGTGCCCATGGTCTTCACAAGACAGCATCCAAGGCGCCTGAAAGGCCAAGGGAGCCCAACCCAGCAATGCCCAGCCAAGGCCAGGCATTCCAGTGCCTGCCCGGGCAAAAACGCCCAAAGCATGCCCCATTCCTTAGCCTATCCAGGCAAAAACGCCCAAAACCAGCCCATTCCAGTGCCTATCCGGGCAAAAACGCCCAAAGCATGCCCATTCCTTAGCCTGTCCAGGCAAAAACGCCCAAAACCAGCACATTCCAGTGCCTATCCGGGCAAAAACGCCCTAAACCTGCGCATTCCAGCGCCCCGCAGCATGCCACCCTCCTATAGGGTTTGCGCAACCAACCCGCCTAACCACCAGTGGCAACCAAAGGTGCTGTTAGCGACGACTTCTGAAGACGCAACGAGACGCGACGGGTTTGCGCCCAGACGCGACGAGACGATGCGGGATCTGCGCCCAACCATGCCTACACCCGCCGACTTGTTGCGGGAGCTGCTTGCCCAAGCATGCCTAGCGTGCAAGGCCTGCGTGCCCAAGGTCTGTGTGCAAGGCTAGTGCCCAAGGCTAGTGCGCAAGGCTAGTGCCCAAGGCTAGTGAGCAAGGCCTGGGTGCAAGGCTAGTGTGCAAGGCTTGTATGCAAGGCTAGTGTGCAAGGCTGCTGTGCAAGGCTTGTGGGCAAGGCTGGTGCGCAAGGCTAGTGCCCAAGGGTTGTGTGCAAGGCTAGTGCCCAAGGCTAGTGCGCAAGGCTCGTGCCCAAGGCTAGTTCGCAAGGCTTGTGTGCAAGGCTAGTGCGATGGGCCAGTGCCCAAGGCTTGTGAGCAAGGCTTGTATGCATGGCTTGTGCGCAAGGCTTGTGTCCAAGGCTTTTGTGCAAGGCTCGTGCGCAAGGCTAGTGTGCAAGGCTTGTGCGCATTGGCAGGTAGCCCACCACCATGCACGATCCAAATGCCACTCACGCGACAACACGGTGCCAAGCCGGGCATGGTGTGCACTCAAAACCAATCAACGGACAGAGGTCATGCGTCATGGGGGGGATCTAGCAAGGCCATGGGGAAGGTCATGGAGGACCTTGGAAGCAAGCGCAAGACGAGAGCGAATCGAACAAGGGGCCAGGACGGGGCCTTGTGCCCATGGTCTTCGCAAGACTGCGTCCAAGGCGCCCGAAAGCCCAAGGGAACCCAAACCCGGCCGACACTTGCAATCGCACATGCTCTCTGCAACACACCATCAATGCCGCCCAACGGGGCCAGCACGAGCAGTCATCCGCGGTCCCCTGGCCCTGCGCACGTTTGTCTTTGAAACCGAGCATCAATGCCACAGAAAGTGCCGGGGCACCAGCTGGAGCCATCATCCGCGTTGCCATGGCTCGCTTGGCCTTGGCTTGCCAGGCCCCGACAGGAGCAATCGCGCATTTTCTTTGCAACCGACCATCAATGCCGCCCAACGGGGCCAGCACGAGCAGTCATCCGCGGTCCCCTGGCCCTGCGCACGTTTGTCTTTGAAACCGAGCATCAATGCCACAGAAAGTGCCGGGGCGCCAGCTGGAGCCATCATCCGCGTTGCCATGGCTCGCTTGGCCTTGGCTTGCCAGTCCCCGACAGGAGCAATCGCTCATTTTCTTTGCAACCGACCATCAATGCTGCCCAACGAGGCCAGCACGAGCAGTCATCCGCGGTCCCCTGGCCCTGCGCATGTTTGTCTTTGAAACCGAGCATCAATGCCACAGAAAGTGCCGGGGCGCCAGCTGGAGCCATCATCCGACGTGCCATGGCTTTGGTCCCATGGTCTTCGCAACCGAGCATTCGTGACACCCGACGGGGCCAGGACACCAACCCTTCCGACAGGAGCATTCGCGCATGTTCTTTGGCCACACAACGGCGCCAGCACGAGCAAAATCATCAGCGGTGCGGTGGCCTTGCACGGCCTTTTGTCTTTGGAACCAACCATCAGTGCCACGGGAAGTGCCGGAGTCCCGGCATCCGCGGTGCCAAGTCATTGCGCCCTTGGTCTCTGCAGCGGGGCATGCCGGGCACTCCCAACCATTGCAAGCAAGCAAGAAAGAAAGTAAGTAAGTAAGTAAGTATTACATATAGGGGCGGGACATGCGGGGAGTTCTGCGAAACGTGCACTACGGGGCACACGCGTACCTACCGGGGCATACCGACCCCTATTGGGGCACACGTGTGCATATCGGGGCATACCGGGCCTATCAGGGCACACGCGTACATACCGGGGCATACCGAGCCCTACTGGGGCACACGTGCGCATATCGGGGCGTACCAAGCCTATCGGGGCATTCGCATGTATCCCAAGGCATACCGAGTCTATCCGGGCATACGCGTTCATACCGGGGCGTAACGGGCCTATCGGGGCATACTTGGGCATATCCGGGCAAAAAATGCCCAAAACTTGCGCAACCTTGGCAACCGTGGTCCATTCCTCACTATATGCCATGGCCTTGTGCCCATGGTCTTCACAAGACAGCATCCAAGGCGCCTGAAAGGCCAAGGGAGCCCAACCCAGCAATGCCCAGCCAAGGCCAGGCATTCCAGTGCCTGCCCGGGCAAAAACGCCCAAAGCATGCCCCATTCCTTAGCCTATCCAGGCAAAAACGCCCAAAACCAGCCCATTCCAGTGCCTATCCGGGCAAAAACGCCCAAAGCATGCCCATTCCTTAGCCTGTCCAGGCAAAAACGCCCAAAACCAGCACATTCCAGTGCCTATCCGGGCAAAAACGCCCTAAACCTGCGCATTCCAGCGCCCCGCAGCATGCCACCCTCCTATAGGGTTTGCGCAACCAACCCGCCTAACCACCAGTGGCAACCAAAGGTGCTGTTAGCGACGACTTCTGAAGACGCAACGAGACGCGACGGGTTTGCGCCCAGACGCGACGAGACGATGCGGGATCTGCGCCCAACCATGCCTACACCCGCCGACTTGTTGCGGGAGCTGCTTGCCCAAGCATGCCTAGCGTGCAAGGCCTGCGTGCCCAAGGTCTGTGTGCAAGGCTAGTGCCCAAGGCTAGTGCGCAAGGCTAGTGCCCAAGGCTAGTGAGCAAGGCCTGGGTGCAAGGCTAGTGTGCAAGGCTTGTATGCAAGGCTAGTGTGCAAGGCTGCTGTGCAAGGCTTGTGGGCAAGGCTGGTGCGCAAGGCTAGTGCCCAAGGGTTGTGTGCAAGGCTAGTGCCCAAGGCTAGTGCGCAAGGCTCGTGCCCAAGGCTAGTTCGCAAGGCTTGTGTGCAAGGCTAGTGCGATGGGCCAGTGCCCAAGGCTTGTGAGCAAGGCTTGTATGCATGGCTTGTGCGCAAGGCTTGTGTCCAAGGCTTTTGTGCAAGGCTCGTGCGCAAGGCTAGTGTGCAAGGCTTGTGCGCATTGGCAGGTAGCCCACCACCATGCACGATCCAAATGCCACTCACGCGACAACACGGTGCCAAGCCGGGCATGGTGTGCACTCAAAACCAATCAACGGACAGAGGTCATGCGTCATGGGGGGGATCTAGCAAGGCCATGGGGAAGGTCATGGAGGACCTTGGAAGCAAGCGCAAGACGAGAGCGAATCGAACAAGGGGCCAGGACGGGGCCTTGTGCCCATGGTCTTCGCAAGACTGCGTCCAAGGCGCCCGAAAGCCCAAGGGAACCCAAACCCGGCCGACACTTGCAATCGCACATGCTCTCTGCAACACACCATCAATGCCGCCCAACGGGGCCAGCACGAGCAGTCATCCGCGGTCCCCTGGCCCTGCGCACGTTTGTCTTTGAAACCGAGCATCAATGCCACAGAAAGTGCCGGGGCGCCAGCTGGAGCCATCATCCGCGTTGCCATGGCTCGCTTGGCCTTGGCTTGCCAGGCCCCGACAGGAGCAATCGCGCATTTTCTTTGCAACCGACCATCAATGCCGCCCAACGGGGCCAGCACGAGCAGTCATCCGCGGTCCCCTGGCCCTGCGCACGTTTGTCTTTGAAACCGAGCATCAATGCCACAGAAAGTGCCGGGGCGCCAGCTGGAGCCATCATCCGCGTTGCCATGGCTCGCTTGGCCTTGGCTTGCCAGTCCCCGACACGAGCAATCGCGCATTTTCTTTGCAACCGACCATCAATGCCGCCCAACGAGGCCAGCACGAGCAGTCATCCGCGGTCCCCTGGCCCTGCGCACGTTTGTCTTTGAAACCGAGCATCAATGCCACAGAAAGTGCCGGGGCGCCAGCTGGAGCCATCATCCGACGTGCCATGGCTTTGGTCCCATGGTCTTCGCAACCGAGCATTCGTGACACCCGACGGGGCCAGGACACCAACCCTTCCGACAGGAGCATTCGCGCATGTTCTTTGGCCACACAAAGGCGCCAGCACGAGCAAAATCATCCGCGGTGCGGTGGCCTTGCACGGCCTTTTGTCTTTGGAACCAACCATCAGTGCCACGGGAAGTGCCGGAGTCCCGGCATCCGCGGTGCCAAGTCATTGCGCCCTTGGTCTCTGCAGCGGGGCATGCCGGGCACTCCCAACCATTGCAAGCAAGCAAGAAAGAAACTAAGTAAGTAAGTAAGTATTACATATAGGGGCGGGACATGCGGGGAGTTCTGCGAAACGTGCACTACGGGGCACACGCGTACCTACCGGGGCATACAGACCCCTATTGGGGCACACGTGTGCATATCGGGGCATACCGGGCCTATCAGGGCACACGCGTACATACCGGGGCATACCGAGCCCTACTGGGGCACACGTGCGCATATCGGGGCGTACCAAGCCTATCGGGGCATTCGCATGTATCCCAAGGCATACCGAGTCTATCCGGGCATACGCGTTCATACCGGGTCGTAACGGGCCTATCGGGGCATACTTGGGCATATCCGGGCAAAAAATGCCCAAAACTTGCGCAACCTTGGCAACCGTGGTCCATTCCTCACTATATGCCATGGCCTTGTGCCCATGGTCTTCACAAGACAGCATCCAAGGCGCCTGAAAGGCCAAGGGAGCCCAACCCAGCAATGCCCAGCCAAGGCCAGGCATTCCAGTGCCTGCCCGGGCAAAAACGCCCAAAGCATGCCCCATTCCTTAGCCTATCCAGGCAAAAACGCCCAAAACCAGCCCATTCCAGTGCCTATCCGGGCAAAAACGCCCAAAGCATGCCCATTCCTTAGCCTGTCCAGGCAAAAACGCCCAAAACCAGCACATTCCAGTGCCTATCCGGGCAAAAACGCCCTAAACCTGCGCATTCCAGCGCCCCGCAGCATGCCACCCTCCTATAGGGTTTGCGCAACCAACCCGCCTAACCACCAGTGGCAACCAAAGGTGCTGTTAGCGACGACTTCTGAAGACGCAACGAGACGCAACGGGTTTGCGCCCAGACGCGACGAGACGATGCGGGATCTGCGCCCAACCATGCCTACACCCGCCGACTTGTTGCGGGAGCTGCTTGCCCAAGCATGCCTAGCGTGCAAGGCCTGCGTGCCCAAGGTCTGTGTGCAAGGCTAGTGCCCAAGGCTAGTCCGCAAGGCTAGTGCCCAAGGCTAGTGAGCAAGGCCTGGGTGCAAGGCTAGTGTGCAAGGCTTGTATGCAAGGCTAGTGTGCAAGGCTGCTGTGCAAGGCTTGTGGGCAAGGCTGGTGCGCAAGGCTAGTGCCCAAGGGTTGTGTGCAAGGCTAGTGCCCAAGGCTAGTGCGCAAGGCTCGTGCCCAAGGCTTGTTCGCAAGGCTTGTGTGCAAGGCTAGTGCGATGGGCCAGTGCCCAAGGCTTGTGAGCAAGGCTTGTATGCATGGCTTGTGCGCAAGGCTTGTGTCCAAGGCTTTTGTGCAAGGCTCGTGCGCAAGGCTAGTGTGCAAGGCTTGTGCGCATTGGCAGGTAGCCCACCACCATGCACGATCCAAATGCCACTCACGCGACAACACGGTGCCAAGCCGGGCATGGTGTGCACTCAAAACCAATCAACGGACAGAGGTCATGCGTCATGGGGGGGATCTAGCAAGGCCATGGGGAAGGTCATGGAGGACCTTGGAAGCAAGCGCAAGACGAGAGCGAATCGAACAAGGGGCCAGGACGGGGCCTTGTGCCCATGGTCTTCGCAAGACTGCGTCCAAGGCGCCCGAAAGCCCAAGGGAACACAAACCCGGCCGACACTTGCAATCGCACATGCTCTCAGCAAAACACCATCAATGCTGCCCAACGGGGCCAGCACGAGCAGTCATCCGCGGTCCCCTGGCCCTGCGCACGTTTGTCTTTGAAACCGAGCATCAATGCCACAGAAAGTGCCGGGGCGCCAGCTGGAGCCATCATCCGCGTTGCCATGGCTCGCTTGGCCTTGGCTTGCCAGTCCCCGACACGAGCAATCGCGCATTTTCTTTGCAACCGACCATCAATGCCGCCCAACGAGGCCAGCACGAGCAGTCATCCGCGGTCCCCTGGTCCTGCGCACGTTTGTCTTTGAAACCGAGCATCAATGCCACAGAAAGTGCCGGGGCGCCAGCTGGAGCCATCATCCGCGTTGCCATGGCTCGCTTGGCCTTGGCTTGCCAGTCCCCGACAGGAGCAATCGCGCATTTTCTTTGCAACCGACCATCAATGCTGCCCAACGAGGCCAGCACGAGCAGTCATCCGCGGTCCCCTGGCCCTGCGCACGTTTGTCTTTGAAACCGAGCATCAATGCCACAGAAAGTGCCGGGGCGCCAGCTGGAGCCATCATCCGCGTTGCCATGGCTCGCTTGGCCTTGGCTTGCCAGGCCCCGACAGGAGCAATCGCGCATTTTCTTTGCAACCGACCATCAATGCCGCCCAACGGGGCCAGCACGAGCAGTCATCCGCGGTCCCCTGGCCCTGCGCACGTTTGTCTTTGAAACCGAGCATCAATGCCACAGAAAGTGCCGGGGCGCCAGCTGGAGCCATCATCCGCGTTGCCATGGCTCGCTTGGCCTTGGCTTGCCAGTCCCCGACACGAGCAATCGCGCATTTTCTTTGCAACCGACCATCAATGCCGCCCAACGAGGCCAGCACGAGCAGTCATCCGCGGTCCCCTGGCCCTGCGCACGTTTGTCTTTGAAACCGAGCATCAATGCCACAGAAAGTGCCCGGGCTCCAGCTGGAGCCATCATCCGACGTGCCATGGCTTTGGTCCCATGGTCTTCGCAACCGAGCATTCGTGACACCCGACGGGGCCAGGACACCAACCCTTCCGACACGAGCATTCGCGCATGTTCTTTGGCCACACAACGGCGCCAGCACGAGCAAAATCATCAGCGGTGCGGTGGCCTTGCACGGCCTTTTGTCTTTGGAACCAACCATCAGTGCCACGGGAAGTGCCGGAGTCCCGGCATCCGCGGTGCCAAGTCATTGCGCCCTTGGTCTCTGCAGCGGGGCATGCCGGGCACTCCCAACCATTGCAAGCAAGCAAGAAAGAAAGTAAGTAAGTAAGTAAGTATTACATATAGGGGCGGGACATGCGGGGAGTTCTGCGAAACGTGCACTACGGGGCACACGCGTACCTACCGGGGCATACCGACCCCTATTGGGGCACACGTGTGCATATCGGGGCATACCGGGCCTATCAGGGCACACGCGTACATACCGGGGCATACCGAGCCCTACTGGGGCACACGTGCGCATATCGGGGCGTACCAAGCCTATCGGGGCATTCGCATGTATCCCAAGGCATACCGAGTCTATCCGGGCATACGCGTTCATACCGGGGCGTAACGGGCCTATCGGGGCATACTTGGGCATATCCGGGCAAAAAATGCCCAAAACTTGCGCAACCTTGGCAACCGTGGTCCATTCCTCACTATATGCCATGGCCTTGTGCCCATGGTCTTCACAAGACAGCATCCAAGGCGCCTGAAAGGCCAAGGGAGCCCAACCCAGCAATGCCCAGCCAAGGCCAGGCATTCCAGTGCCTGCCCGGGCAAAAACGCCCAAAGCATGCCCCATTCCTTAGCCTATCCAGGCAAAAACGCCCAAAACCAGCCCATTCCAGTGCCTATCCGGGCAAAAACGCCCAAAGCATGCCCATTCCTTAGCCTGTCCAGGCAAAAACGCCCAAAACCAGCACATTCCAGTGCCTATCCGGGCAAAAACGCCCTAAACCTGCGCATTCCAGCGCCCCGCAGCATGCCACCCTCCTATAGGGTTTGCGCAACCAACCCGCCTAACCACCAGTGGCAACCAAAGGTGCTGTTAGCGACGACTTCTGAAGACGCAACGAGACGCGACGGGTTTGCGCCCAGACGCGACGAGACGATGCGGGATCTGCGCCCAACCATGCCTACACCCGCCGACTTGTTGCGGGAGCTGCTTGCCCAAGCATGCCTAGCGTGCAAGGCCTGCGTGCCCAAGGTCTGTGTGCAAGGCTAGTGCCCAAGGCTAGTGCGCAAGGCTAGTGCCCAAGGCTAGTGAGCAAGGCCTGGGTGCAAGGCTAGTGTGCAAGGCTTGTATGCAAGGCTAGTGTGCAAGGCTGCTGTGCAAGGCTTGTGGGCAAGGCTGGTGCGCAAGGCTAGTGCCCAAGGGTTGTGTGCAAGGCTAGTGCCCAAGGCTAGTGCGCAAGGCTCGTGCCCAAGGCTAGTTCGCAAGGCTTGTGTGCAAGGCTAGTGCGATGGGCCAGTGCCCAAGGCTTGTGAGCAAGGCTTGTATGCATGGCTTGTGCGCAAGGCTTGTGTCCAAGGCTTTTGTGCAAGGCTCGTGCGCAAGGCTAGTGTGCAAGGCTTGTGCGCATTGGCAGGTAGCCCACCACCATGCACGATCCAAATGCCACTCACGCGACAACACGGTGCCAAGCCGGGCATGGTGTGCACTCAAAACCAATCAACGGACAGAGGTCATGCGTCATGGGGGGGATCTAGCAAGGCCATGGGGAAGGTCATGGAGGACCTTGGAAGCAAGCGCAAGACGAGAGCGAATCGAACAAGGGGCCAGGACGGGGCCTTGTGCCCATGGTCTTCGCAAGACTGCGTCCAAGGCGCCCGAAAGCCCAAGGGAACACAAACCCGGCCGACACTTGCAATCGCACATGCTCTCAGCAAAACACCATCAATGCTGCCCAACGGGGCCAGCACGAGCAGTCATCCGCGGTCCCCTGGCCCTGCGCACGTTTGTCTTTGAAACCGAGCATCAATGCCACAGAAAGTGCCGGGGCGCCAGCTGGAGCCATCATCCGCGTTGCCATGGCTCGCTTGGCCTTGGCTTGCCAGTCCCCGACAGGAGCAATCGCGCATTTTCTTTGCAACCGACCATCAATGCCGCCCAACGAGGCCAGCACGAGCAGTCATCCGCGGTCCCCTGGCCCTGCGCACGTTTGTCTTTGAAACCGAGCATCAATGCCACAGAAAGTGCCCGGGCTCCAGCTGGAGCCATCATCCGACGTGCCATGGCTTTGGTCCCATGGTCTTCGCAACCGAGCATTCGTGACACCCGACGGGGCCAGGACACCAACCCTTCCGACAGGAGCATTCGCGCATGTTCTTTGGCCACACAACGGCGCCAGCACGAGCAAAATCATCAGCGGTGCGGTGGCCTTGCACGGCCTTTTGTCTTTGGAACCAACCATCAGTGCCACGGGAAGTGCCGGAGTCCCGGCATCCGCGGTGCCAAGTCATTGCGCCCTTGGTCTCTGCAGCGGGGCATGCCGGGCACTCCCAACCATTGCAAGCAAGCAAGAAAGAAAGTAAGTAAGTAAGTAAGTATTACATATAGGGGCGGGACATGCGGGGAGTTCTGCGAAACGTGCACTACGGGGCACACGCGTACCTACCGGGGCATACCGACCCCTATTGGGGCACACGTGTGCATATCGGGGCATACCGGGCCTATCAGGGCACACGCGTACATACCGGGGCATACCGAGCCCTACTGGGGCACACGTGCGCATATCGGGGCGTACCAAGCCTATCGGGGCATTCGCATGTATCCCAAGGCATACCGAGTCTATCCGGGCATACGCGTTCATACCGGGGCGTAACGGGCCTATCGGGGCATACTTGGGCATATCCGGGCAAAAAATGCCCAAAACTTGCGCAACCTTGGCAACCGTGGTCCATTCCTCACTATATGCCATGGCCTTGTGCCCATGGTCTTCACAAGACAGCATCCAAGGCGCCTGAAAGGCCAAGGGAGCCCAACCCAGCAATGCCCAGCCAAGGCCAGGCATTCCAGTGCCTGCCCGGGCAAAAACGCCCAAAGCATGCCCCATTCCTTAGCCTATCCAGGCAAAAACGCCCAAAACCAGCCCATTCCAGTGCCTATCCGGGCAAAAACGCCCAAAGCATGCCCATTCCTTAGCCTGTCCAGGCAAAAACGCCCAAAACCAGCACATTCCAGTGCCTATCCGGGCAAAAACGCCCTAAACCTGCGCATTCCAGCGCCCCGCAGCATGCCACCCTCCTATAGGGTTTGCGCAACCAACCCGCCTAACCACCAGTGGCAACCAAAGGTGCTGTTAGCGACGACTTCTGAAGACGCAACGAGACGCGACGGGTTTGCGCCCAGACGCGACGAGACGATGCGGGATCTGCGCCCAACCATGCCTACACCCGCCGACTTGTTGCGGGAGCTGCTTGCCCAAGCATGCCTAGCGTGCAAGGCCTGCGTGCCCAAGGTCTGTGTGCAAGGCTAGTGCCCAAGGCTAGTGCGCAAGGCTAGTGCCCAAGGCTAGTGAGCAAGGCCTGGGTGCAAGGCTAGTGTGCAAGGCTTGTATGCAAGGCTAGTGTGCAAGGCTGCTGTGCAAGGCTTGTGGGCAAGGCTGGTGCGCAAGGCTAGTGCCCAAGGGTTGTGTGCAAGGCTAGTGCCCAAGGCTAGTGCGCAAGGCTCGTGCCCAAGGCTAGTTCGCAAGGCTTGTGTGCAAGGCTAGTGCGATGGGCCAGTGCCCAAGGCTTGTGAGCAAGGCTTGTATGCATGGCTTGTGCGCAAGGCTTGTGTCCAAGGCTTTTGTGCAAGGCTCGTGCGCAAGGCTAGTGTGCAAGGCTTGTGCGCATTGGCAGGTAGCCCACCACCATGCACGATCCAAATGCCACTCACGCGACAACACGGTGCCAAGCCGGGCATGGTGTGCACTCAAAACCAATCAACGGACAGAGGTCATGCGTCATGGGGGGGATCTAGCAAGGCCATGGGGAAGGTCATGGAGGACCTTGGAAGCAAGCGCAAGACGAGAGCGAATCAAACAAGGGGCCAGGACGGGGCCTTGTGCCCATGGTTTTCGCAAGACTGCGTCCAAGGCGCCCGAAAGCCCAAGGGAACCCAAACCCGGCCGACACTTGCAATCGCACATGCTCTCTGCAACACACCATCAATGCCGCCCAACGGGGCCAGCACGAGCAGTCATCCGCGGTCCCCTGGCCCTGCGCACGTTTGTCTTTGAAACCGAGCATCAATGCCACAGAAAGTGCCGGGGCGCCAGCTGGAGCCATCATCCGCGTTGCCATGGCTCGCTTGGCCTTGGCTTGCCAGGCCCCGACAGGAGCAATCGCGCATTTTCTTTGCAACCGACCATCAATGCCGCCCAACGGGGCCAGCACGAGCAGTCATCCGCGGTCCCCTGGCCCTGCGCACGTTTGTCTTTGAAACCGAGCATCAATGCCACAGAAAGTGCCGGGGCGCCAGCTGGAGCCATCATCCGCGTTGCCATGGCTCGCTTGGCCTTGGCTTGCCAGTCCCCGACAGGAGCAATCGCGCATTTTCTTTGCAACCGACCATCAATGCTGCCCAACGAGGCCAGCACGAGCAGTCATCCGCGGTCCCCTGGCCCTGCGCATGTTTGTCTTTGAAACCGAGCATCAATGCCACAGAAAGTGCCGGGGCGCCAGCTGGAGCCATCATCCGACGTGCCATGGCTTTGGTCCCATGGTCTTCGCAACCGAGCATTCGTGACACCCGACGGGGCCAGGACACCAACCCTTCCGACAGGAGCATTCGCGCATGTTCTTTGGCCACACAACGGCGCCAGCACGAGCAAAATCATCAGCGGTGCGGTGGCCTTGCACGGCCTTTTGTCTTTGGAACCAACCATCAGTGCCACGGGAAGTGCCGGAGTCCCGGCATCCGCGGTGCCAAGTCATTGCGCCCTTGGTCTCTGCAGCGGGGCATGCCGGGCACTCCCAACCATTGCAAGCAAGCAAGAAAGAAAGTAAGTAAGTAAGTAAGTATTACATATAGGGGCGGGACATGCGGGGAGTTCTGCGAAACGTGCACTACGGGGCACACGCGTACCTACCGGGGCATACCGACCCCTATTGGGGCACACGTGTGCATATCGGGGCATACCGGGCCTATCAGGGCACACGCGTACATACCGGGGCATACCGAGCCCTACTGGGGCACACGTGCGCATATCGGGGCGTACCAAGCCTATCGGGGCATTCGCATGTATCCCAAGGCATACCGAGTCTATCCGGGCATACGCGTTCATACCGGGGCGTAACGGGCCTATCGGGGCATACTTGGGCATATCCGGGCAAAAAATGCCCAAAACTTGCGCAACCTTGGCAACCGTGGTCCATTCCTCACTATATGCCATGGCCTTGTGCCCATGGTCTTCACAAGACAGCATCCAAGGCGCCTGAAAGGCCAAGGGAGCCCAACCCAGCAATGCCCAGCCAAGGCCAGGCATTCCAGTGCCTGCCCGGGCAAAAACGCCCAAAGCATGCCCCATTCCTTAGCCTATCCAGGCAAAAACGCCCAAAACCAGCCCATTCCAGTGCCTATCCGGGCAAAAACGCCGAAAGCATGCCCATTCCTTAGCCTGTCCAGGCAAAAACGCCCAAAACCAGCACATTCCAGTGCCTATCCGGGCAAAAACGCCCTAAACCTGCGCATTCCAGCGCCCCGCAGCATGCCACCCTCCTATAGGGTTTGCGCAACCAACCCGCCTAACCACCAGTGGCAACCAAAGGTGCTGTTAGCGACGACTTCTGAAGACGCAACGAGACGCGACGGGTTTGCGCCCAGACGCGACGAGACGATGCGGGATCTGCGCCCAACCATGCCTACACCCGCCGACTTGTTGCGGGAGCTGCTTGCCCAAGCATGCCTAGCGTGCAAGGCCTGCGTGCCCAAGGTCTGTGTGCAAGGCTAGTGCCCAAGGCTAGTGCGCAAGGCTAGTGCCCAAGGCTAGTGAGCAAGGCCTGGGTGCAAGGCTAGTGTGCAAGGCTTGTATGCAAGGCTAGTGTGCAAGGCTGCTGTGCAAGGCTTGTGGGCAAGGCTGGTGCGCAAGGCTAGTGCCCAAGGGTTGTGTGCAAGGCTAGTGCCCAAGGCTAGTGCGCAAGGCTCGTGCCCAAGGCTAGTTCGCAAGGCTTGTGTGCAAGGCTAGTGCGATGGGCCAGTGCCCAAGGCTTGTGAGCAAGGCTTGTATGCATGGCTTGTGCGCAAGGCTTGTGTCCAAGGCTTTTGTGCAAGGCTCGTGCGCAAGGCTAGTGTGCAAGGCTTGTGCGCATTGGCAGGTAGCCCACCACCATGCACGATCCAAATGCCACTCACGCGACAACACGGTGCCAAGCCGGGCATGGTGTGCACTCAAAACCAATCAACGGACAGAGGTCATGCGTCATGGGGGGGATCTAGCAAGGCCATGGGGAAGGTCATGGAGGACCTTGGAAGCAAGCGCAAGACGAGAGCGAATCGAACAAGGGGCCAGGACGGGGCCTTGTGCCCATGGTCTTCGCAAGACTGCGTCCAAGGCGCCCGAAAGCCCAAGGGAACCCAAACCCGGCCGACACTTGCAATCGCACATGCTCTCTGCAACACACCATCAATGCCGCCCAACGGGGCCAGCACGAGCAGTCATCCGCGGTCCCCTGGCCCTGCGCACGTTTGTCTTTGAAACCGAGCATCAATGCCACAGAAAGTGCCGGGGCGCCAGCTGGAGCCATCATCCGCGTTGCCATGGCTCGCTTGGCCTTGGCTTGCCAGGCCCCGACAGGAGCAATCGCGCATTTTCTTTGCAACCGACCATCAATGCCGCCCAACGGGGCCAGCACGAGCAGTCATCCGCGGTCCCCTGGCCCTGCGCACGTTTGTCTTTGAAACCGAGCATCAATGCCACAGAAAGTGCCGGGGCGCCAGCTGGAGCCATCATCCGCGTTGCCATGGCTCGCTTGGCCTTGGCTTGCCAGTCCCCGACACGAGCAATCGCGCATTTTCTTTGCAACCGACCATCAATGCCGCCCAACGAGGCCAGCACGAGCAGTCATCCGCGGTCCCCTGGCCCTGCGCACGTTTGTCTTTGAAACCGAGCATCAATGCCACAGAAAGTGCCGGGGCGCCAGCTGGAGCCATCATCCGACGTGCCATGGCTTTGGTCCCATGGTCTTCGCAACCGAGCATTCGTGACACCCGACGGGGCCAGGACACCAACCCTTCCGACAGGAGCATTCGCGCATGTTCTTTGGCCACACAAAGGCGCCAGCACGAGCAAAATCATCCGCGGTGCGGTGGCCTTGCACGGCCTTTTGTCTTTGGAACCAACCATCAGTGCCACGGGAAGTGCCGGAGTCCCGGCATCCGCGGTGCCAAGTCATTGCGCCCTTGGTCTCTGCAGCGGGGCATGCCGGGCACTCCCAACCATTGCAAGCAAGCAAGAAAGAAAGTAAGTAAGTAAGTAAGTATTACATATAGGGGCGGGACATGCGGGGAGATCAGCGAAACGTGCATTACGGGGCACACGCGTACCTACCGGGGCATACCGACCCCTATTGGGGCACACGTGTGCATATCGGGGCATACCGGGCCTATCGGGGCACACGCGTACATACCGGGGCATACCGAGCCCTACTGGGGCACACGTGCGCATATCGGGGCGTACCAAGCCTATCGGGGCATACGCATGTATCCCAAGGCATACCGAGTCTATCCGGGCATACGCGTTCATACCGGGGCGTAACGGGCCTATCGGGGCATACTTGGGCATATCCGGGCAAAAAATGCCCAAAACTTGCGCAACCTTGGCAACCGTGGTCCATTCCTCTCTATATGCCTAGCCTTGGCAACCGTGGTCCATTCCTCACTATATGCCATGGCCTTGTGCCCATGGTCTTCCCAAGACAGCGTCCAAGGCGCCCGGAAGGCCAAGGGAGCCCAACCCAGCGATGCCCTGCTATGGCAAGCCAAGGCCAAGCATTCCGGTGCCTATCCGGGCAAAAATGCGATTCCTCTCTATATGCCTAGCCTTGGCAACCGTGGTCCATTCCTCACCATATGCCATGGCCTTGTGCCCATGGTCTTCCCAAGACAGCGTCCAAGGCGCCCGGAAGGCCAAGGGAGCCCAACCCAGCAATGCCCTGCTTTGGCAAGCCAAGGCCAAGCATTCCGGTGCCTAACCTTGGCAACCGTGGTCC
>NW_027519116.1:257500-260461 GCF_043159265.1 Tasmannia lanceolata
GCAGTCATCCGCGGTCCCCTGGCCCTGCGCACGTTTGTCTTTGAAACCGAGCATCAATGCCACAGAAAGTGCTGGGGCGCCAGCTGGAGCCATCATCCGCGTTGCCATGGCTCGCTTGGCCTTGGCTTGCCAGTCCCCGACACGAGCAATCGCGCATTTTCTTTGCAACCGACCATCAATGCCGCCCAACGAGGCCAGCACGAGCAGTCATCCGCGGTCCCCTGGTCCTGCGCACGTTTGTCTTTGAAACCGAGCATCAATGCCACAGAAAGTGCCGGGGCGCCAGCTGGAGCCATCATCCGCGTTGCCATGGCTCGCTTGGCCTTGGCTTGCCAGTCCCCGACACGAGCAATCGCGCATTTTCTTTGCAACCGACCATCAATGCCGCCCAACGAGGCCAGCACGAGCAGTCATCCGCGGTCCCCTGGCCCTGCGCACGTTTGTCTTTGAAACCGAGCATCAATGCCACAGAAAGTGCCGGGGCGCCAGCTGGAGCCATAATCCGCGTTGCCATGGCTCGCTTGGCCTTGGCTTGCCAGTCCCCGACAGGAGCAATCGCGCATTTTCTTTGCAACCGACCATCAATGCTGCCCAACGAGGCCAGCACGAGCAGTCATCCGCGGTCCCCTGGCCCTGCGCACGTTTGTCTTTGAAACCGAGCATCAATGCCACAGAAAGTGCCGGGGCGCCAGCTGGAGCCATCATCCGCGTTGCCATGGCTCGCTTGGCCTTGGCTTGCCAGTCCCCGACACGAGCAATCGCGCATTTTCTTTGCAACCGACCATCAATGCCGCCCAACGAGGCCAGCACAAGCAGTCATCCGCGGTCCCCTGGCCCTGCGCACGTTTGTCTTTGAAACCGAGCATCAATGCCACAGAAAGTGCCCGGGCGCCAGCTGGAGCCATCATCCGACGTGCCATGGCTTTGGTCCCATGGTCTTCGCAACCGAGCATTCGTGACACCCGACGGGGCCAGGACACCAACCCTTCCGACACGAGCATTCGCGCATGTTCTTTGGCCACACAACGACGCCAGCACGAGCAAAATCATCAGCGGTGCGGTGGCCTTGCACGGCCTTTTGTCTTTGGAACCAACCATCAGTGCCACGGGAAGTGCCGGAGTCCCGGCATCCGCGGTGCCAAGTCATTGCGCCCTTGGTCTCTGCAGCGGGGCATGCCGGGCACTCCCAACCATTGCAAGCAAGCAAGAAAGAAAGTAAGTAAGTAAGTAAGTATTACATATAGGGGCGGGACATGCGGGGAGTTCTGCGAAACGTGCACTACGGGGCACACGCGTACCTACCGGGGCATACCGACCCCTATTGGGGCACACGTGTGCATATCGGGGCATACCGGGCCTATCAGGGCACACGCGTACATACCGGGGCATACCGAGCCCTACTGGGGCACACGTGCGCATATCGGGGCGTACCAAGCCTATCGGGGCATTCGCATGTATCCCAAGGCATACCGAGTCTATCCGGGCATACGCGTTCATACCGGGGCGTAACGGGCCTATCGGGGCATACTTGGGCATATCCGGGCAAAAAATGCCCAAAACTTGCGCAACCTTGGCAACCGTGGTCCATTCCTCACTATATGCCATGGCCTTGTGCCCATGGTCTTCACAAGACAGCATCCAAGGCGCCTGAAAGGCCAAGGGAGCCCAACCCAGCAATGCCCAGCCAAGGCCAGGCATTCCAGTGCCTGCCCGGGCAAAAACGCCCAAAGCATGCCCCATTCCTTAGCCTATCCAGGCAAAAACGCCCAAAACCAGCCCATTCCAGTGCCTATCCGGGCAAAAACGCCCAAAGCATGCCCATTCCTTAGCCTGTCCAGGCAAAAACGCCCAAAACCAGCACATTCCAGTGCCTATCCGGGCAAAAACGCCCTAAACCTGCGCATTCCAGCGCCCCGCAGCATGCCACCCTCCTATAGGGTTTGCGCAACCAACCCGCCTAACCACCAGTGGCAACCAAAGGTGCTGTTAGCGACGACTTCTGAAGACGCAACGAGACGCGACGGGTTTGCGCCCAGACGCGACGAGACGATGCGGGATCTGCGCCCAACCATGCCTACACCCGCCGACTTGTTGCGGGAGCTGCTTGCCCAAGCATGCCTAGCGTGCAAGGCCTGCGTGCCCAAGGTCTGTGTGCAAGGCTAGTGCCCAAGGCTAGTGCGCAAGGCTAGTGCCCAAGGCTAGTGAGCAAGGCCTGGGTGCAAGGCTAGTGTGCAAGGCTTGTATGCAAGGCTAGTGTGCAAGGCTGCTGTGCAAGGCTTGTGGGCAAGGCTGGTGCGCAAGGCTAGTGCCCAAGGGTTGTGTGCAAGGCTAGTGCCCAAGGCTAGTGCGCAAGGCTCGTGCCCAAGGCTAGTTCGCAAGGCTTGTGTGCAAGGCTAGTGCGATGGGCCAGTGCCCAAGGCTTGTGAGCAAGGCTTGTATGCATGGCTTGTGCGCAAGGCTTGTGTCCAAGGCTTTTGTGCAAGGCTCGTGCGCAAGGCTAGTGTGCAAGGCTTGTGCGCATTGGCAGGTAGCCCACCACCATGCACGATCCAAATGCCACTCACGCGACAACACGGTGCCAAGCCGGGCATGGTGTGCACTCAAAACCAATCAACGGACAGAGGTCATGCGTCATGGGGGGGATCTAGCAAGGCCATGGGGAAGGTCATGGAGGACCTTGGAAGCAAGCGCAAGACGAGAGCGAATCGAACAAGGGGCCAGGACGGGGCCTTGTGCCCATGGTCTTCGCAAGACTGCGTCCAAGGCGCCCGAAAGCCCAAGGGAACCCAAACCCGGCCGACACTTGCAATCGCACATGCTCTCTGCAACACACCATCAATGCCGCCCAACGGGGCCAGCACGAGCAGTCATCCGCGGTCCCCTGGCCCTGCGCACGTTTGTCTTTGAAACCGAGCATCAATGCCACAGAAAGTGCCGGGGCGCCAGCTGGAGCCATCATCC
>NW_027519117.1:17500-30000 GCF_043159265.1 Tasmannia lanceolata
GAGATGAAAAAGAAGACCCGAAATTTTGTGAACAATGCGGAGTCGAATTTGTTGATTCTCGGATACGAAGATATCAAATGGGATACATCAAACTGGCATGTCCAGTGACTCATGTGTGGTATTTTAAACGTCTTCCTAGTTATATCGCGAATCTTTTAGATAAACCCCTTAAGGAATTAGAAAGCCTAGTATACTGCGATGTGTGATTTGATCGAAATTATGAGTTTACAGATTCGGAATGAGAAACTGTCATCCCATTTAATCCGATTGGGATGCCCCTGGCTCTGACATGTCTCCTGGGAGAGGAAGAAGAAGAACATGAAGCTCAGAATTATGGGTGTATTCAATACTTCCAAATAAAGGGGGAATTGATCCATGGTCGATTCCGTAACATATAAATAGGAATTGCTAGCTGTACCTCGTGAAAAAAAAAAAAGAATTCTTTCTTGGAATTAGCCACTCCATTTCTTTTAGAAATAAATTCTGTTTTCTGTTCAAGTAAACAAATATGACATGGTTACAGGAATCTATCCATCGCATATATGCTTCAAGGGACATCATAGCATAACCGTCGAGGTGAAGTAGGGACCTAAAAGATCGAATGGAACGATACATAGACAAGTAAATCCCTTATGAGTTCCAAGGTATTCCTTTAAGGGGATTCATCATTCGAGGGGACGTAGGCTACTCAACAATTTCACATTTTATTTATGTCGTAATTGAATAATGAATAAGTAATTCCGAAAATAAAATATAAAGTAAAAATGAATCAATGAAATATAGGTTGGTTCTCACTGGGAACTTGAGTAAGGAGTAGATTTTTATGGGGGTTTCTAGAACAAAATTTGAAAGTGAGACCCCCTTTATTTATTATTTATTTGGTGTAACTACTTGAGCCGGATGAGAGGAAACCTTCATGTCCGGTTTTTAAGGGGGGGATCCTATAGGAACCTATCCCAATTTTTCTTTTGCTAGGCCCATAGTTAAAAAACCGACTTTCTTACGATTACGAGGTTCATTCGAATATGAAATACAATCCCGGAAATATAGCATCCCACTTTTTTTTACTACCCAAGGCTTCGATACATTTCGAAATCGAGAAATCTCTACTGGAGCAAGTGCTATCAGAGAACAATTAGCCGATCCAGATTTGCGAATTATTACAGATCATTCATTGGTGGAATGGAAGGAATTAGGGGAAGAAAGGTACACTGGGAATGAATGGGAAGATAGAAAAGTTGGAAGAAGAAAGGATTTTTTGGTTAGACGCATGGAATTAGCTAAGCATTTTGTTCGAACAAATGTAGAACCAGAACGGATGGTTTTGTGCCTATTACCAGTTCTTCCTCCGGAGTTGAGACCAATCATTCAGATAGATGGGGGTAAACCAATGAGTTCGGATATTAATGAACTCTATCGAAGAGTTATCTATCGGAACAATACTCTTACCGATCCATTAACAACAAGTAGATCTACGCCAGGGGAATCAGTAATGTGTCAGGAGAAATTGGTACAAGAAGCCGTAGATACACTTCTTGATAATGGGATCCGCGGGCAACCAATGAGGGATGGTCATAATAAAGTTTACAAGTCGTTTTCAGATGTAATTGAAGGCAAAGAGGGAAGATTTCGTGAGACTCTACTTGGTAAACGGGTCGATTATTCGGGGCGTTCCGTCATTGTCGTGGGCCCTTCGCTTTCATTACATCGATGTGGATTACCTCGAGAAATAGCAATAGAACTTTTCCAGACATTTGTAATTCGTGGTCTAATCAGACAACATATTGCTTCCAACATAGGGATTGCAAAAAGTAAAATTCGGGAAAAAGAACCAATTGTATGGGAAATACTTCAAGAAGTTATGCAAGGGCACCCCATATTGCTGAATAGAGCACCCACCCTGCATAGATTAGGCATACAGGCGTTCCAACCTATTTTAGCGGAGGAACGTGCTATTTGTTTACATCCATTAGTTCGTAAGGGATTCAATGCAGACTTTGATGGGGATCAAATGGCTGTTCATGTACCTTTATCTTTGGAAGCTCAAGCAGAGGCTCGTTTACTTATGTTTTCTCATATGAATCTCTTGTCTCCAGCTATTGGGGATCCCATTTCCATACCAACCCAAGATATGCTTATTGGACTCTATGTATTAACCATCGGAAATCGTCGAGGTATTTGTGCAAATAGGTATAATCCATGGAATCACAGAAACTATCAAAATGAAACAGTTTACGAGTATAATAATAACTATAAGTATACGAAAGAAAAAGAACCCTATTTTTGTAGTTCCTATGATGCACTTGGAGCTTACCGGCAGAAACGAATCAATTTAGATAGTCCTTTGTGGCTCCGGTGGCGACTAGATCAACGTTTCATTGCCCCAAGAGAAGTGCCCATCGAAGTTCAATATGAATCTTTGGGTACCTATCATGAGATTTATGGGCACTATCTACTAGTAAGAAGTGTCAAAAAAGAAATCCTTTGTATATACATTCGAACCACCATTGGTCATATTTCTTTTTATCGAGAAATAGAAGAAGCCATACAGGGGTTTTGCCGAGCCTACTCATAAGGTACCTAAGCTAAGTAATTATGTGATACGATACCTTGTGAATTCGGGTCTCTACGGTTCAACCGGTATCCTAATTCCTGAATTGATACGTGAATCAAGATAGAGGAAAGGAAGTCTTCGAATCACTGACTCAAACCTATTGTCGAATCCTACTCAACAGAATATGGAGGTACTTATGGCGGAACGGGCCGATCTGGTCTTTCACAATAAAGTGATAGATGGAACTGCCATGAAACGACTTATTAGTCGATTAATAGATCACTTCGGAATGGCATATACATCACACATACTGGATCAAGTAAAGACTATGGGTTTCCAGCAAGCCACTGCTACATCCATTTCATTAGGAATTGATGATCTTTTAACAATACCTTCTAAGGGATGGCTAGTCCAAGATGCTGAACAACAAAGTTTGATTTTGGAAAAGCACCATCATTATGGGAATGTACACGCGGTAGAAAAATTACGTCAATCCATTGAGATATGGTATGCTACAAGTGAATATTTGAGACAAGAAATGCATCCTAATTTTAGGATGACGGATCCTTCTAATCCAGTCCATATAATGTCCTTTTCGGGAGCTCGGGGAAATGCATCTCAGGTACACCAATTAGTCGGTATGAGAGGATTAATGTCGGATCCCCAAGGACAAATGATTGATTTACCCATTCAAAGCAATTTACGCGAAGGACTTTCTTTAACGGAATATCTCATTTCTTGCTACGGAGCTCGCAAAGGAGTTGTGGATACTGCTGTACGAACATCAGATGCTGGATACCTCACGCGTCGACTTGTTGAAGTAGTTCAACACATTGTTGTACGTAGAACAGATTGTGGCACTATCCGAGGTATTTCCGTGAGTCCTCGAAATGGGATGACGGAAAAAATGTTGATCCAAACACTAATTGGTCGTGTATTAGCAGACGATATATATATGGGTCTACGATGCATTGCCGCTCGAAATCAAGATATTGGGGTTGGGCTTGTCAATCGATTCATAACCTTTCGAGCACAATCAATATATATTCGAACCCCCTTTATTTGCAGGAGTACATCTTGGATCTGTCGATTATGTTATGGTCGGAGTCCCACTCATGGTGACCTGGTCGAATTGGGAGAAGCAGTAGGTATCATTGCGGGTCAATCAATTGGGGAACCAGGGACTCAACTAACATTAAGAACTTTTCATACCGGTGGAGTATTCACAGGTGGTACTGCAGAACATGTACGAGCCCCCTCTAATGGAAAAATAAAATTCAATGAGGATTTGGTTCATCCCACACGTACACGTCATGGGCATCCTGCTTTTCTATGTTATATAGACCTGTATGTCACTATTGAGAGTCAGGATATTCTACATAATGTGAATATTCCACCAAAAAGTTTTCTTTTAGTTCAAAATGATCAATATGTAGAATCAGAACAAGTGATTGCCGAGATTCGCGCTGGAACATCCACTTTCAATTTTAAAGAGAGAGTTCGAAAACATATTTATTCTGACTCAGAGGGAGAAATGCACTGGAGTACCGATGTGTACCATGCACCTGAATATACATATGGTAATGTTCATCTCTTACCTAAAACAAGTCATTTATGGATATTATCGGGGGGTCCGTGCAGATCTAGTATAGTGCCTTTTTCGCTCCACAAGGATCAAGATCAAATGAACATTCATTCTCTTTCTGTCGAACAGAGAGAGAGTTCTGACCTCTCAGTGACTAATGATCGAGTGAGACACAAATTGTTTAGTTCAGATCCTTCCGGTAAAAAAGAGGGAAAGATTCTTGATTATTCAGGACCTGCTCGAATCATATCCAATGGTCGTTGGAATTTCATATATCCTGCCATTCTCCACGAGAATTCTGATTTATTGGCGAAAAGGCGAAGAAATAGATTCATCATCCCATTCCAATATGATCAAGAACGAGAGAAAGAACTAATGCCTCGTTCTGGTATCTCGATTGAAATACCCATAAATGGTATTTTACGTAGAAATAGTATTCTTGCTTATTTCGACGATCCCCGATACAGAAGAAGCAGTTCAGGAATTACTAAGTATGGGACTGTAGAAGTGGATTCAATCGTCAAAAAAGAGGATTTGATTGAGTATCGAGGAGCAAAGGAATTTAGTCCGAAATACCAAATGAAAGTAGATCGCTTTTTTTTCATTCCCGAAGAAGTGCATATCTTACCTGGCTCTTCGTCCATAATGGTACAGAACAATAGTATCATTGGAGTCGATACACGAATCACTTTAAATACAAGAAGCCGCGTAGGTGGATTAGTCCGAGTGGAGAGAAAAAAAAAAAGGATTGAACTGAAAATCTTTTCTGGAGATATCCATTTTCCTGGAGAGACAGATAAGATCTCCCGGCACAGCGGCATCTTGATACCACCAGGAACGGGAAAAAAAAATTCTAAGGAATCAAAAAAATTACAAAATTGGATCTATGTCCAACGGATCACACCTACCAAGAAAAAGTATTTTGTTTCGGTTCGATCCGTAGTCACATATGAAATAGCTGATGGTATCAATTTAGCAACGCTTTTTCCCCAGGATCTGTTGCAAGAAAGGGATAATGTGAAATTCCGAGTTGAAAATTATATCCTTTATAGAAATGGCAAACCAATTCGAGGAATTTATTACACAAGTATTCAATTAGTTCGTACTTGTTTAGTATTGAATTGGGACCAAGACCGAAATGGTTCTATAGAAAAGGTTCAGGCTTCCATTGTTGAAGTGAGGGCAAATGATCTGATTCGAGATTTCATAAGAATTGACTTAGTGAAGTCCCCTATTTCGTATATCGGAAAAAGGAATGATATGGCGGGTTCGGGATTGATCCCAGATAATGGATCAGATCACACCAATATCAATCCTTTTTATTCCAAGGCGAGGAGGATTCAATCACTTACCCAACATCAAGGAACTATTCGTACGTTGCTGAATAGAAATAAGGAATGCCAATCTTTTCTAATTTTGTCATTATCCAATTGTTCTCGAATTGGTCCATTCAATGGTTCTAAATCTCACAATGTGACAAAAGAATCAATTCAAATTAAAGAGGATCCCATGATTCCGATTAGGAATTCGTTGGGTCCCTTAGGGACTGTACCTAAAATTGCGAATTTTTATTCACCTTACTATTTAATAACTCATAATCAGATCTTGTTAAATAAATATTTGCTACTTGACAATTTAAAACAGACTTTACAAGTACTTAAATATTATTTAATGGATGAAAATGGGAGAATTTATAATCCCTATCCATGCAGGAACATCATTTTTCATCCATTCGATTTGACTTGGTGCTTTCTCCATCACGATTATTGTGAGAAGACATCCAAAATAATTGTCCTCGGACAGTTTATTTGTGAAAATGTATGTATATCCAAATATGGACCACAGATAAAATCTGGTCAAGTTCTAATTGTTCATGTTGACTCCTTAGTCATAAGATCAGCTAAGCCTCATTTGGCCACCCCCAGGGGCAACCGTTCATGGTCATTATGGAGAAATCCTTTACGAAGGGGATACATTAGTTACATTTATATATGAAAAATCGAGATCGGGTGATATAACGCAAGGTCTTCCAAAAGTGGAACAAGTGTTAGAAGTGCGTTCGATTGATTCAATATCGATGAACCTAGAAAAGAGGGTTGAGGGTTGGAACGAACATATAAAAAGAATTCTTGGAATTCCGTGGGAATTCTTGATTGGTGCTGAGCTAACCATAGCGCAAAGTCGTATCTCTTTGGTTAATAAGATCCAAAGGGTTTATCGATCCCAGGGGGTGCAAATCCATAATAGGCATATAGAGATTATTGTACGTCAAATAACATCAAAAGTGTTGGTTTCAGAAGATGGAATGTCTAATGTTTTTTCACCCGGAGAACTAATAGGATTGTTTCGAGCGGAACGAACAGGGCGTGCTTTGGAAGAAGCGATCTGTTACCGAGCCATCTTATTGGGAATTACCAGGGCATCTCTGAATACTCAAAGTTTCATATCCGAAGCAAGTTTTCAAGAAACTGCTCGAGTTTTAGCAAAAGCCGCTCTACGAGGTCGTATTGATTGGTTGAAAGGCCTGAAAGAGAACGTTGTTCTGGGGGGGATGATACCTGTTGGTACCGGATTCAAGGGATTAGTGCACCGTTCAAGGCAAGACAACAACATTCCCTTGGAAATCAAAAAGAAGAATCTATTCGAGGGGGAAATTAGAGATATTTTGTTCCACCACAGAGAATTATTTGGTTCTTACATCCCAAATAATTTCCATAATACACCAGAACAATAATTTACGGGATTTCATGATTCCTAAGAGCAAATTGATTCTTTTCTTTTAACTTTAATTATATGGTATGGTCCGGTCTTTTTATTGGGTAATAAAGATAATAACGAATAGAAAGGAATTAATCACTTGGACCATGTATCAAGGGTCAATCTCCGGGAGAAGGTTCCGTCGGAACAATTATTTATTTCAGGGTACCTCGTCTCTTAAAAAAAAAAAAAGAGAAAGTGTGGGGAAAAATGACAAGAAGATATTGGAACATTAATTTAGAAGAGATGATGGAAGCAGGAGTTCATTTTGGTCATGGTACTAGGAAATGGAATCCTAGAATGGCACCTTACATCTCTGCAAAGCGTAAAGGTATTCATATTACAAATCTTACTAGAACTGCTCGTTTTTTGTCAGAAGCCTGTGATTTAGTTTTTGATGCAGCAAGTAGGGGAAAACACTTCTTAATAGTTGGTACCAAAAATAAAGCAGCTGATTCAGTAGCATCAGCTGCAATAAAGGCTCGGTGTCATTATGTTAATAAAAAATGGCTCGGTGGTATGTCAACGAATTGGTCCACTACAGAAACGAGACTTCATAAGTTTAGGGATTTGAAAGCGGAACAAAAGGCGGGGAAACTCAACCGTCTACCGAAAAGAGATGCAGCAATGTTGAAGAGACAATTATCTCACCTGCAAACATATTTGGGTGGGATCAAATATATGACGGGCTTACCCGATATTGTAATCATCGTTGATCAGCAAGAAGAATATACGGCTCTTCGAGAATGTCTCACTTTAGGGATTCCGACGATTTGCTTAATCGATACAAATTGTAACCCGGATCTCGCAGATATTTCTATTCCAGCCAACGATGACGCTATAGCGTCAATCCGATTGATTCTTAACAAATTAGTATCCGCAATTTGTGAGGGTCGTTCTAGCTATATAAGAAATCGTTGATTAATAATAAGATAAGCCAATGACTTTTTGAACCCCATAGATTGATTTAATCGGTTACTATTTCTGAATCTCAAAAAAGAGATCAAAATCACTGGGGATATTATGTGATTACTTGGTATCCTAAATATACGATTTAAAGTAGTCGAGTCGAGAAAGAGAGGGTTGAATCAAAATAATTCTTTTTTAAGTTCTATTTCTGTCAGAGGGCAATATGAATGTTCTACCATGTTCCATCAACACACTCAAAGGGTTATACGATCTATCCGGTGTGGAAGTAGGCCAACATTTCTATTGGCAAATAGGGGGTTTCCAAGTCCATGCCCAAGTACTTATCACTTCTTGGGTCGTAATTGCTATCTTATTAGGTTCAGCCACTATAGCTGTTCGGAACCCACAAACCATTCCAACTAACAGTCAGAATTTCTTCGAATATGTACTTGAATTCATTCGAGACTTGAGCAAAACTCAGATTGGAGAAGATTATGGTCCTTGGGTTCCTTTTATTGGAACTATGTTCCTATTTATTTTTGTTTCTAACTGGTCAGGTGCTCTTTTACCTCGGAAAATCATACAGTTACCTCATGGGGAGTTAGCTGCACCCACGAATGATATAAATACTACTGTTGCTTTAGCTTTACCCACGTCAGTGGCATATTTCTATGCGGGTCTTACTAAAAAGGGATTGGGCTATTTCGGTAAATACATTCAACCAACTCCAATACTTTTACCAATTAACATCCTAGAAGATTTCACAAAACCTTTATCACTTAGTTTTCGACTTTTCGGGAATATATTGGCTGATGAATTAGTAGTTGTTGTTCTTGTTTCTTTAGTACCTTTAGTGGTTCCTATACCTGTCATGTTTCTTGGATTATTCACAAGCGGGATTCAAGCTCTTATTTTTGCGACTTTAGCCGCGGCTTATATAGGTGAATCCATGGAGGGTCATCATTGACTAGCTTCCAAAATAGTCTTGTTTTTTTTTTTTTGAAAAAAAAAACAAGACTATCCCAACTCATGGGTGGCTCAAGATAATCTACTTGGGGAACATGATGGATATCTACAAATATGGTAGATACGATTTAGAGTAGGGTCAATAAAGATGTACGATATTAGGGAATTAAAAAAAAAAAAAGGAAAGAGATCGAAAAGATCTTTTTTCCTAAGATTCCCGTTTGGTCCATTTACGTCATACCTCTCCAATTGATATTCTATTTATATCAGTCAATTACGATTACGGTATTACGATTCATAATTTGAATAAGAAAGAATTGTTATGTTATCTGTTTCCGACGTATGCCTAAACAAAAAAACTATGTTCTATCAATTCAATGGTTGACAAAAATTGTCTGCAATTGGATCAATCAAATCTTGATATGGATATGGAATGGTTCGGGCTGATGAATCCATCCGTTTATATCAATGCGCAATAATGATAAAGAAAAGGAAGAGAAAAGTTTACAAACAAATAAGATTCAGAAAAAGGTAGGTTAGGGAGGTTGAGCTGGGTATATGTAATGGCTATAATTCAATCCCTGTGTATGTTTCGAAGAATGATTCTATAATCCAATTCAATATAAGATACGAATGGTTTACGTTATGGAAGAAACATATGTATATGTGATATTAGATATTCACGAGTTATATATGGACTATCCATATATATTATTTCCCATCCCACTGAAGTTAGATGGATTCCAACGGAAGGACTTCCGTTTCATCTTTGGCTGTGGATTGAATGAATAAACAGATGAAGTTAAGGATATAGAAGAGAAAGAGCGAAGAATTGAAAGAGTGGTTCGGAACAAAGAAATGGAAGAACTAGAATCGTATGACTTTACAAAGACTCCATGGATAGGAACTAAAAACGAGATATTGAAGCAGTTATGATGATTCAGTAATATCATCACTTCAATTTGGAGTTCTTAGTTACTTCGACCCGATGGATCTTAGTGATGGAATAATAAGTCATAATTCAGTGATTGTATCATTAACCATTTCTTTATTTTGGTGCGAGGAGCTTACCATGAATCCACTGATTTCTGCCGCTTCCGTTATTGCTGCTGGATTGGCCGTAGGGCTTGCTTCAATTGGACCTGGAGTTGGTCAAGGTACTGCTGCGGGCCAAGCTGTAGAAGGTATTGCGAGACAACCAGAAGCAGAGGGTAAAATACGAGGTACTTTATTGCTTAGTCTGGCTTTTATGGAAGCTTTAACAATTTACGGACTGGTCGTGGCATTAGCGCTTTTATTTGCGAATCCTTTTGTTTAATCCTATAAATGTGAAAAATACGTACTTATTTTTTTCTTATTTGATTGCCGTGAACTTGCCGCTTGCTTCTTCGAATTATATCAACACTTTACTCCTACAACCACTTATTCGTTGAGACAATACCCCACCCCAGGGAAAAGGCTGATTTGAGGATGAGGAATTAGTAGATCCACTCGCTTTCTTCCTTTCCATCCTTAATGGAACCCTTTTTTTTTTTTCACTTTTAGGAAGCGTTGTAACAAACGAGGTATTTCGCAATTGGCATGAGACCCGGGACCTCATATTAATAAGTATTTTATTGGATTGGGAACTTCAATTGAAATAATAATAAAGAATAAATGAAATTTCAAAATGAAATGAATCTATTTTATAAATAAATTCATATTTATAAATAAGTAAATAAATAAAAAGAAATCAATCAAAAGTGGGGCGAAATTATACAATAAAGAAAACTCTGTTCAATTAATTTTGTTAGTCCTATCTATAAGAGGAGAGCATATGAAAAATGTAACCGATTCTTTCGTTTCCTTGGGTCACTGGTCATACGCCGGGAGTTTCGGGCTTAATACCGATATTTTAGCAACAAATCCAATAAATCTAAGTGTAGTGCTTGGTGTATTGATCTTTTTTGGAAAGGGAGTGTGTGCGAGTTGTGTATTTCAAGAATAGGCTGGATCCAACCAGCTGCACTTATTTACTTATTTATTTATAAATAGGAAAGTTATAACTAGGAAAGAAAGGTGCACGATCTCAACGAATTACTTCTGAATAAATTCAGAAATCATATGTAAGAACCATAGCATTTCGTGACTCATTGGTAAATCGACTTTGATTCTCTATCAACCAATAATGTGGGACCATTAACATGGTTAAAGCTAAACCGTTTGAAGTCCAGGCACAACATGGTACTCTTTCTACCACTACGTTAGTACGGATATGGTTTAAAAATGAATAGAATAGTTGGCAATTTATCTGATATAGAACACTCATATCAATAAAATGATTTGAACCATTTATTGAAAAATGAAAAAAAAAAACAAATGGGTGCCTCGCCCCCTTTTTGTATCCAACGCTAAATCGACGGCCTGTGTATAAAATAAGAAGAATTCTTTGGATTTGAAGAAAAAAAAAAATGAAAAATTCATAAAATAATAAATAAAAAAAAAAATAAACAACTTTGCTGACAATTACAGATTTTTTGTCTGGTCGGAAGAGTCCTCCGAATATTCTGTTCTGGTCTTGTATCAGTTTCGATATCGTGGAATACGAACAGAGAAGAGAGGGCAGGCTCATTACATTAAAAGATATGGGAATGCCCATTAAGTAACTGAGCGTGAGAGCCAAATGAATTGAAAGATTCATGTTTGGTTCGGGAAGAGATCATGGAAGTTTAGTTGTGAAATGAATGGGAAGATAATCTACTTTCATTAAGTGATTTATTAGATAATCGAAAACAGAGGATCTTGAGTACTATTCGAAATTCAGAAGAACTACGTGGAAGAGCCATTGAGCAGCTCGAAAAAGCCCGGGCTCGCTTACGGAAAGTGGAAATGGAAGCAGATGAGTTTAGAATGAATGGATACTCTGAGATAGAACGAGAAAAAGAGAATTTGATTAATGCTACTTATAATAATTTGGAACGATTAGAAAATTTCAAAAATGAAACCATTAGTTTTGAAGAACAACGAGCAATCAATCAGGTACGACAACGAGTGTTCCAGCAAGCCTTACAAGGAGCTCTAGGAACTCTGAATAGTTGTTTGAACAGTGAGTTACATTTACGCACCATCAGTGCTAATATTGGCATGCTCGGGGCCATGAAAGAAATAACTGATTAGCCCTTCCACTGTAGGCATTATTTTTTTTTCTCGCTTTGCTTCCGAAAAAGAATTAAGAGACACTAATGGTAACCCTTCGAGTCGACGAAATTAGTAATATTATCCGTGAACGTATTGAACAATATAATAGAGAAGTCACGATTGTGAATACCGGCACCGTACTTCAAGTAGGCGACGGTATTGCTCGTATTCATGGTCTTGATCAAGTAATGGCAGGGGAATTAGTAGAATTTGAAGAGGGTACCGTAGGCATTGCTCTGAATTTGGAATCAAATAATGTTGGTGTTGTATTAATGGGTGACGGTTTGATGATACAAGAGGGAAGTTCTGTAAAAGCAACAGGAAGAATTGCTCAGATACCAGTGAGCGAGGCTTATTTAGGTCGTGTTATAAATGCTCTGGCTAAACCTATTGATGGGAGAGGTGAAATTTCAGCTTCTGAATCTCGGTTAATTGAATCTCCCGCTCCGGGTATTATTTCGAGACGTTCCGTATATGAGCCTCTTCAAACGGGGCTTATTGCTATTGATTCGATGATCCCTATAGGACGCGGTCAGCGAGAATTAATTATTG